>NC_057809.1:369575178-369731373 GCF_018294505.1 Triticum aestivum | reverse complement strand
ACGCGGTTTGTATCTCTCACACACACCCACGTAGGTGGGGGACGTGCTCGAAGAGAAGAGGTGCATGCACGGCGCACGTACTCCCGTCTCTTTCCCAACCACACCCGCACGGGTACACGGTGGAGCTCATTTCTGTACGAAAAAGGCAGCCCACGTGGTAATTTGGCATGTGTACTGGTTGTCCACTTGGTGGAGGGAGGATCGTCTACCACGGGTGAACAAAACAAATTGCGACTTGACGTGTTATGTTAAAAAAAGAGGCAAACCATGTGGGGCCTACCTTAGAGGCAAGGCTCTATACACTAGAGTACTTTTGATGTGTCCCGTCAACTCGCAGAACGAGGAGAAGCTTACTTAGTACGCCGTCTCCCCCGCCCACGGGCGCGGTGGCTCGCAGGATGAGGTGAAGCTTGCTTACTATGCCTTATGCCCGCTCCCTCTCCCATGCGCGCGGTGGCTCGCAAGACGAGGAGAAAAATTTACTACTCCCTCCGTTTACTCCTCGTCCCTACTACCTTGGTTATAGAGATTATATCATATTGTTTGGAATATATATGTCCTTTAGTAGATTTCAATATGAACTACTAGTACATACTCCAAACACTGATGTATATAGACGTATTTTAGAATGTAGATTCACTCATTTTGCTCCGTATGTAGCACTCTCCCTCGCCCCTCGACCCTCGCCCACGTGGTGGACGTGCAGCAATTCATTCGGTCTCATATAGCCAGAACGATATATACTTCACTACCATTATTGCTCGACTTCCCGAAGAGGCGAAGAGCCAATCGCAAGGTCAATATTTTGGAGATGCCAAGAGCAAGGTTATAGGAGAATGAGTAGTAGGTGCCGCGTCATTTATAAATAAAGTTTTTTTCTTCATTGGCACGTACGCAATATGATAGGTTCAAATGGAGAGAAAAGGAGACCGCTCCACTATATACATAGTCAGGATGGGCCAGCCTACACGGTTGCTTGCTGGGGTTGCTCTCTTCACACTCTCTCGCACAAAATGACTGTGGCCACATCTCTAACATCCCGGTGGATCACGTCCGCTTGGGGAAGAGGTGGATGCTTAGCGTAGATCCGGTGGCCGTCGCCGATGGCGAAAACCCACTGTCGGCACGTCCCGATTAGGGGTCCCCGCCATTCTCTCTCACAAAGCCGGTGAGGTTGCCTTCGTCCCTTGCTCACTGCCGCGACATGGGCAGTTGCCGCCTCCCGCTGCCCTCCTCAAGGTTGAGCTACGTCCCTCAGTTACAACTCCCTTTACAGCCGGCTTGCACCACTGCTCCAGCTACCCACATCACTCCCTGTGGATATTTCTCTACTTCTTTGCCCCGCATATACTTCTACTAGCTTCTACGTACTGTATTTGTGATAGGTTTATGTCTCATCAACTAGTCCCAGTAATCTTATTCTAATCACGCTTGTTCAATTTCTTTGCCACAGGGATGCTCATCTCGATTTTTGTGAAACTGCACAAAATGATCCGATGGTCAAAAGGTTGCAAACTTCATTTATTAGGAAGCTCGAACGTTGCCAGCAAATTGAAGCCTGGTCAGGGTTCACGGTTCAAGGGCTAGGGACTGCATGGGTTGTTTTTTCTTTAGTTGCCTCTATTCCAAAATGAGTGTCAACTTTAGTAGTAGTACAACTTTGTACTAAAGTTTGCACAAAGTTGAGAAACTTATTTTGGAACGGAGGGAGTACATATTTGCTATGATCTGTCAATCATTGAGATGCAATAGCATGCATGTTAGTCTCTTTTGTATTTGATGAAATGTTGCAACTGGCAACCTTGGACGCAAGATACATGTAACCCAAGCTGGAATCTTCATAGCATTGTACAAATTTATCTCGCTGATAAATTACAGTACGTACTATACTAGTACTTCCTCCGTTCCTAAATATAAGTCTTTGTAGAGATTTCACCATGAACCACATGAGCATGTATATAGATGCATTTTAAGTGTAGATTCAATCATTTTGTTCTGTATGCAGTGGAATCTCTACAAAGACTTATATCTACTAGTAATAGCTAGCCCCCACTACTAGGAATTCTCTATCCTCTCCTTGAGCCACGTCATCAAAATTGATGTAGTCATTAGATGAAGTAAATCAGTCCATAATAGCCGTCTGATCTTGACGTTGAGAGGCTCCGCACTAAGCCACATGCAAGCATGCAGAAATACCGTGCCACATGCATGTGAGTGGGTTTTAAATCACATCAACACGTCTCCATGCAAGCATGCACCGGTAGCATGCATGTAAGTGAGCTTTTAAGTCCCATTAACATGTCAAAAAGAAAAATATAATCCCATTATGCAGTAGGAGGTGGCTGATCTTTTTTCCTTACGTGGGATGATCTAAATGATGATGGGAGTTTATTTAGTTTGGCTACCACATTTGTCATGCGGTTATAGAGTTTTTTTGTTCTATGAAATCGATAATTTTGCGCAGAGACATATAACGCTGTTCCGCGCCAACGCGCGGGGACTCATCCAGTAATATTTAGGAACGGAGGGAGTACTATGTAAAGAGTTAGGTGTCGCACGGTGATAGTGTGAGGTGGGCCATGTAATCACTGAGCCTGCGTGATTTCACTTCTCTTGCACGCCTCTACTGTAAGAATGGAGAAAATTGTAATCTAGTAGTAGTAGTATACCTCCTTTCGCCGAAAGCGTGGGACATCCAGCAGTCCTACCACCTCAGTAATAAAGACCAATGAGCCGTCAAATCACATAGAAGCAGTAGTAAGTTGGACGGACGAAGCAACCATCACTCTTGCACCAGTGAGAGGTCGCGTCCGCTCTGCCCGGGCATGAATGCGGCACCGATTCTTTGGAGTGGCGCTGACCGTTTCAGGCGGGAAGCGCACGCGGGCGATGGAGGGGCTTTGGGTGGGCCAGGCTGGTCAGGAGCAGGCGTGGCAGCTGTCTGCATGTCCCTACCGGACACGCCCACAAATGATAAGATACACCAACTTTCGCGGCTAGAATCATACACTACACAACATCTCTCTGTAGGAGTAGGTCGATCTGTCGCTCTCTCTAACACACACATGCTGTTAAACACACACACACACACACACACACACACACACACACACACACGCACCTTGTGCCTGTTGCACCTTCTAACGTGACTTATTACACCTAGACGGAGGGAGTAGTAAGTATACGAGGTACGGTGGCACACTGACTTAAGTCGAATACAAGTGCCCAAAATTTGTGTGCGTGTTATAATAAGGATTCACTTAAAATAGTATGTGAGCGAACAGATGGATCAATTGGACAGTGTTCCCGAGCAGTAGCGAGATGTGTGAGGTAAGATACACCGCTGGCGCTTTTATTTTTTCTTATTAATTTGTTTGTTTCACCCTCTGACTGGTGGGACCCAACGTACTACATGGAGAGAGGTAAGGTGACTAAGGCTGCATTATTTCTGCACCACTGTGGATAGTCTTACCACCAAAGCCACATGACATGATTATGATTGAAATCCCAATGACTCCCACACACACAAAAAACACGGCATGCTTGTCACACGAATGCAGGAATGTATAAAAGGTTATTTCCCTCTCGTTGAACATAACGAGAGGGTTGTGTAGTTGGTTAGCCTATTCGCTCACTCTCTCGCCCTCTCCCGATGGAGCCTCAGCGCTTGTAGTTGCTCTATTCACACTCTCTTGCCCTCTCCAGATCTAAACAAGACTTCGTTGGCCTCTCTCTCCCCTCACTGCTGCTCAAAGAGACGGCAGGATCCGTCCGCCGGGAAGGGAAGGAGGCTTAACGATGTCGCCGTCAGTGAGGGACTACCGGCGCAGCTGTTCACTTTCCACCCAGCGGCGGCGCGGGAGGGCCTCCGACCCCTTTTTCTTTGCCACCGTCCTGTCGCCCACCTAACCACGCCCTAAGAACCTTAAGGTATAATTTACTTACTCCACGTGCATTGCTCTAGCTGCATGTATACCATGAATCTAGGACGTGGTTCAAAGAGGAAAGGAGTGGGGGAAAGTAGTGGGAAAATTTGTATATAGCATGAATCTAGGACGTGGTTCAAAGAGGAAATGAAGGGGGAAAGTTGTATAGCATTAATCTAGGACGTGGTTCAAAGAGGAAAGGAATGGGGGAAAGTAGTGGGGAAAGTTGTATCTCATAAATATAGGACGTGGTTCAAAGAGGAAAGGAAGGGGCGAAAGTACTAGTTCAAAAAGGAAAGAAAGGGACAAGGCTGTAGAGTTTGAGCAGGACTAGATTTGCTACGCTCACATATGGAAAGGCGTCTAAAGATAACAAAACTGGGACCAACACAAATATGCTCCTTGGTTGCTTGTTCTTTGTTGCAACAAACTGTGCATGACCACAGTACATCGGTAGATGCACATGGTGCTGGTGCATCCACTGTCCCGTGCAACTCATTAGTTGTTGTTAATCTAAGGCCCTGTTTGGTTAAAAACTCCCTAGTCCCTACCTGCTCGGTTCTAGGGACTAAACATGGACTAGAGGTTATTAAATGACATGCTAAAAGACCATGTTACCCCTAGTAATGAACTAATAGAGACAAGGTGTGATGCGTGGCAGGGGCAACTATTGGAAAAAGTCCCAAAAAGACTCCCCCGGGGTCTTCTTTATTTAGTCCCAAATGCCCACTTTTAGTCCCTAAAAGTCCCTCCTCTTTTGTTTAGATGGGACTGGCACGGAGTTTTTTTAGTCCCTACACCAAAATGTCCCTGTAAACAAACACCCTCTAATAATTCTGCTGGAAAATTGATGCAATGCCACAGTTAAAAGCAAATTACATGTTTAACGAATTTTATTGTTAATATAATCTCTATGTTAATATTAATCAATGCCACTGTTTGAGAAATGCTACTATCTTGCTTTCTTTCCCATTTAGATAAGGTAGATGCTTCTTTTTGTTGGCTTCCGTGTCATCCACCGTTATTGACCACTAATTTTTTCCTTTGCACCTTTGTGTAAACAGGGTTATCTGCTTCACCTCGTTGCCATTGTGACCTTTTGTTGCAATGCATAAAACACTTTTGTTGCACTGCACAAAACACTTTTGTTTTAAGAGTGTTTTGTGCAGTTCAACCAAAATGTCACACCGACAACGTTGCTTGATTTCTTGATCTTAGTGGAACTGCACAAGAGGAGATCTTACTTCCTATCCATTAAGGCGAATTTGGTTCAGGTCTTCTTCTTGTGAGTTGTTTGAATTCCGCATCATGAGAGGTCAGTACTAGCCTTCTTTCACATGATTCTGCAGTGTGCATTCATATGTTGTGCTACTTGTACGATAATGTTGCTTGATTTTAGTGAACTGCACAAATGGAGACAAGACTTCCAATCTGTATGTGCACGGTAATATCCCATTGAGGTAAGATAAGGATATTTCACAACTGCTGGCCTGTATTTTGCCACTTTCATCAGAAAATTAAGTTTAGTACTATACTTGTGCTCCCTAATTGACATGCCAAATCTTACATTAAAGGCGAAGCTTGTTTGTTATTGAACCAAGTGATGAAGGGGAAGAACAAGGGGAAGAAAAACAAAAATCAACTCCCGGTGCTGTAATGAAGCACTGGAACTGTGATGACACAAGTAATGATATAGTTTTGCATCTTAATTTATTGCTATGGCTAGAACGAGCAATTGTTTTGCCACTGATTTGATGCCACTCTTAATGTAATATGTAATTATCTCTACTTGTGCAAACAGGGATCTTCTTTGAAGATACCATATATTTTAGTGGAACTGCACAAGAAGATGTTGGAAACATTAAACTAATCGAGGAGTATATAGTAAGCATGTCCACCACTGTAGATTGCAACAGATGGTTTCGGAGAATTGCTTCATCTGTATGCTCTACACAATAAGCCTCCTGACAAAGGTTGGTACTCGCTCACTGATTTCATCCATATGATTGAGCTTTGTCATCTCTATTGGTGTTGTGCTACTGTTTAGATACTGTCATGAAAAAGTGGTATTGTCCTTGAGAAGTGCTTCATCTGTGCTGTTTTAAATATTTCCTTTCCTATTTTTCGAGCAAACAGTGATGCTAGCATTTAGTAGTCCTCTTGTCTTTGCACAACAGGATCATCTTCCTCTGAAGAAGAATATGGAGTACGTGAAGTGACTAGTTCTGATTATGCCAGGATGAAGAAGCCATGTCTATCTTATCATCAGAAGGAGCAGTTGAAGGATGGTTACATTACTCCCCACAAGACCAAACTAACTTCAGCTCAGAAGGACTGACAAAATCTCCATTTCTTTGCTGTGATGCGCGAGTATAATGTTGTTCTAGGATTCTTTCTGGTGAGTTCCATTTTTCTAAAAGTGTGCTCTACATGGACCATGTATGTGCCTATTGAAACTGTCAATTCATAGTACAGTTTGCTCTATACTAATCACTTTTTTGTATTTGTGCAAACAGGGGTGCTCAGCTTGATTTCAATGGGAACTACACAAAATTTTCATGAATACATCGAATCATTCATTTCCACCACAAGAAAGGAGGTGACGATAAGTTCAAGGCGTTGCAACATATAAGGGCGAAATCATACAAGCTACGCGTGAATTTGGTTGATTTTGGTGGAACTGCACAAAAAGAACAGCTGGTTTATTTAGCACGAGGTGCCATGTGAATGTCCGAACTGATGGCAAACCCTGCCCATTCCACAATCGTAGGCATTTGATATTTTGGAATGGGACAACCTGGTCAAATTTTGCTCATTGATTTTAGCAAGACATGCTTTTGATATTTTCGAATGGGATGCCCTTGCTGTCAGCAACGTCGATCAATTTTTTCTTTATTCTCTAGTTGTGAAGTAAATATTGCCTCTGACATGTGAGTCACTGAGATGCATAATCATCGATTGTTTTGAATGTTCTCTATGAATTGCCAGGCCTGTGTGTTTGATTGCAATGTACAGAAACGCTAAAAACATGCTCAAACTCTTTGTACTCCTTCTGTTCCTTTTTACTTCGCACATTATGAAAGTGCACACTTTTTAATATAAGATTGGTCAAAGTAGAGATACTTTGACTGCAGACAAAACTTGTATGCAGACTAGAAAGGACCGGAGGGAGTACATGTGAAACTGCTGCAAACGAGGTGATCACCCTGGGAATAATGCTACTACATATTGTTTTGCATGTTCATCCAATGCCAGTGATACAGGAATTCGAACTAATCGAAATAAATTCATTCATACACGGTTGGATTTCATATAAATATGCCAGATTTCATTACATTTCATATATTCTTCAACTAAAAGGGGTGCGCTGGAGGTATAATTAATTAACCGAAGCTACCCACCTGTGTCCCGCTGAGTCGAACAGAAGCTTCAATGACTTAACTGCAGGTGCAGTTGCATAACTGACATGTGGCATGTTGGGCCCATGTGTTAGTCAGCCAACCGCACCAGCAGTTAAGTAGAAGCAGCGTTATTCTCCAGCAGAACTCCCCGACTCCACGTCGCCGCCAAGAAGCTAACCGGCCGTCAATGGTCAACCCGCCTAGCTTGGCTTCAACGGGAGGGTAGCAGCGGTGGCCTTACTTGGACCCGAGTGGCGGCAACCTACCCTGTTCTACTCTTCCTTGTTTTTTGTGTGGCGCGGCCTCGTTGGCAGCGGGGCAGGGCCTCAGCGGAGCAGGCGATGTCCTCTGTCTTGTTGCCGGCGGACGGCGCCTCAGTGGAGCGGTGGAAATCCTCCCCCGCGTTGCCGGCAGGGTGGGGCCTCGGCTAGGCCGGCGATGTCCTCTGCCTCGTTGTTGGCGGGGCGGGGCCTCGGCGGAGCCGGCGGTGTCCTCTGCCTCGTTGTTGGCGCCGCAGGGCCTTGGCGGAGCATGGCGTCGTCGACGCCAGTGGAGCAGGGACTCGTCGGAGTCAGCATTGTCCTCTGCCTCGTCCTCGGTCTCGCCAAACAGCGCCTCGCCCGCTTCATCACCCTCTTTGCTAGACTCTTTGTAGGCGGCCGCAGCCTCCGCCACCTGCATGCGGTCCCGCCAGCGCTCGAGGCGGCCCTTGCGGGCGGAGCGGTACGAGTCGACCAGCGCCTCCTGCTCCGCCCGCTCCGCGGTGATCTGCTCCTCTGCCTGCAGGTGCTCCTGGAGGAGATGGTGTTTGTAGGCAGCATCGGCCTGCGCCTCCCGGAACTGCTCCTGACGCATCTGCCTCACACTGTCCATATATTGGGCACGGGCCTCACCGATGGTCATGGTGCAATGCACTGGCGAGGATGGCGCGGAGGAGGAGGTTGGTGCCGGATCATCGACTACCATGTTCTCCATTGGGACGTCGTCGTCCTTCGGCTGCCTGCCGGCCAGCCGGTCGGCAGCAATGGTTGCCATCTCCTTGTGGTCCATCGTTCGCCCGTCCCGAAGAGCGCTGGAGCGCGAGGAAGCCATGGTGGGCAGTAGTGGTGTGGACAGGAGAAAGGGAACGGATGCGGATGACTGCGACTATGGCCGGCGCAGCAGTTTATATAGCAATGGTGGGCAAGCGGAGGGACGGACGTGTGGCACCGGAGTAGCCGCCTCGGCAACCGCGTATCATTAATGTGGGCGGCAGATGGACAGACGGACGACACTTGTGTCGTTTGAAGGCGGAGCAATCGCCTGCACCGGGAAGCGGGGCGGGCGGCGCTGACTATTTCGGGCGGAAAGCGCGCGCGGGTGAGGAGATGACTTTACTTGGAGAGGATGACAATGGGGACCCACCAGGTCCATAGCCTCAAGTACGCAAGTGCCTCCTTATTATATATATGTACAAAACTATACTCCCTCCATCTAGGTGAATAAGTCATATTAGAAGGTGCATCACGACCTAGGTGCAAGCAGATTGGTGGAAAAGAAGAATATTTTTCTCTTCTAAACACAACATTTAATCACAACAATTAAGAGGATGCCTTATTAGCTACCCATGCAGGCCATCGTAATTCATAGCATGCAAAGCGCTTTTATTTCTTGCCTAATAACCGCATGGACGTGCTGCATGCATTGGTCCTTGCCCGAGCAAAAAAAAGGGAGGAAATGGGTTTCCACGGGAGACAAGGAGGCAGAGGTGGAAGCGCTCGCTGGAGTTATTTATTTCGCTTCCCCCTGGTTTCCTGACATCACAGTCCCACACCATTGTCAACCTATGTAGTACTAGTCAATAAACGAGAGAATTGCACAAGAAGCGGCCGACAGCTGGGACCAAGCAGCTCGAGCAGTATTTGTGTTTTTCAGGTGTGAGCACTGCAGAGTTTTTCAATGTTTAGCCCAGGTATTAATTTTTCTCCTCTAAACAACAACGAAAACATCGCTACAGGTATTAACTGGGCAGACTGTGGCCCATCTAGCCCAGGCCAGATATCCAGCCCAGATATTAATTTTTTTCAAGCTGAAAATGGCTAGCCCAGATATACTTTTTTAGGAATACCCAGGCAAGGTCAAGTTGTTATTCTCCGCCCCGCTGGGCCGCAAATCTTTCCTAGGAGGGATGCATTAGGCTTAACAAGAAAATGGGCTTTAAGAAATAATCAATGGGATGTAATTATAAACTGGGCAGTAACTACAAAAAATGCACCAAACACGTGATTACTTTATAAAATATTATATTTGGATATTGAAAATTTTAATTTCATTAATTGTTGCGAGCGCAATGTTTCATTAGATTTTTACGTAATATAAATTTATATTGAAATTGTATTTAATCTGACTAGAAATTTCGAGATAAAAATATTTCGGATCCCATCAAACTGTGGGAAATTTTATTGAATTCCGTTTTGAACGGTTGGTTGAAATGGGCTCTACTTTTAACAAACTGTAAATGGGCTGTAGTAAATTCCATTAGAATTCAAAAATGGTCTACACATTCTTACAAATCTCAAATGGGCTATAAGTTCTCTACCACACACTTCTGGCCTTACTAAGTTGATGCGTCCCCTAAAAAAACAAAGTTGACGCGTATGCAAGGCTTTGTCAACTTATAGTCAACACACGGTTCTAGCAGCAGTGGCCGTTGGATGTCCATCCAACGGATGCCGTGCTTCTTCTTCAATCTCGGATATTCTAGCTTCACCCGCCCAAAAAATGATTCCTCCCCTTGACATCTAGGGCGCACCGTTTCGGAAGCTGACCTGCGGGCCTACTAAGTTGACATACCAAGGGCTTTGTCAACTTAGTCAATATAAACGATTCTAGCTACAGTGACCGTACGATGTCCATCCAACGGCCGTAGTGCTTCTTCAACCTCTGGTCTTCTTGCTCCAGCCACCCAAAGCAGTGTCGGTCGTGCGGCCTGCTCCTGCCTCCCATGGCCGGCTGTGCTGCCATGGAGGCCTCACCGCCCCCTACTATTCCCACCGCTGGCTAGGCCCTGCGGCGACGGCAGCCTCACACCGTAGCCGAACGAGTGAACCCTCATACACCTCTCTGTGTGGGCATCCACTGCCGCGTCTTCACCGGCTCCGCGTCGTCCCCTTCCTAGGCCTCGCCGTCGTCCACCGCCCTAGTGCTCTCGGCGCGGCGTGGTCAACGTGGAAGGAACGACTTCCATCGGATGTGGACTGTACGTGGAGAGGCTGACAGCTGGGTCCACGGCGGCAGCAAGGAAGTGCCTCCTTATTACGCGGAAAATAATGATTCCTCCACCTGACAGCAGGGACCCACCGGACGGGCCACCAGTATTTTGCGAAAAAAATCGTTCCCCCTGACTGCTGGGACCCACCGGACGGGCCACCGTATTTCGCGAAAAAAACGTTCCCCCTGCTGTCAGCTTGGACCCACCGGAAGTGCCTCCTTATTACGCACAAAAAAATGAATACTCCCCGGCTAGCTGGGACCCACCTTGCTAGGAGGCTGACTTGTGGGCCTACTAAGTTGACAGGGAAAAAGGGCTTTGTCAACTTAGTCAATATGAACGATTCTAGCTCCAGTGACCGTACGATGTCCATCCAACGGCCGTAGTGCTTCTTCAACCTCTGGTCTTTTTGCTCCAGCCGCCCAAAGCAGCGTCGGTCGTGCCGCATGATCCTGCCTCCCGTGGCCGGCTGTGCTTCCGCAGAGGCCTCACCGCCCCCTACTATTCCCACCGCTGGCCAGGCCCTGCGGCGATGGCAGCCTCACACCGCAGCCGAACCAGTGCACCCTCGTAGTCCTCTCCGCGCGGGCTTCCACTGCCACGTCGTCCCCTTCCTAGGCCTCGCCGTCATCCACCGCCGTGGTGCTCTTCGCGCGGCGTGGTCAATGTGGTCAAGCAACGACTTCCATCAGAAGAGTACTGTGCGTGGAAAGGCTGACAGCTAGGTCCACGGCCACATCCCAGTTTTTTTGTGATTTGCCAAGTAAGTCACTTTGTCAGGCCTGTTGGGCTGCAAATCTTTCAAGACGAGGAGAGCTTTCATTCGGCTGGCCGAGAAAATGGCCCATCAGTAATGAGAAATGGGTTGTACATTTTTAAAACACATCAAACCGGCAATTAGTTTCAAATATCTTTTTTTTTCATTTCAAGATTTTAAATTAGTTTAATTTTTATTCGTGGAGAATTTGTTGGATTTTATATTGATATACATTTATTTTTTAAATCAGTTTGAATGTGAGTCGAAATTTCGGGATTAAAAACAGTTCGGACTGCACCGAAATATGCAATATTTCGTATAATTTTTTAACCGTTGCCACAATATGGGATGTAATGCTAACAAAAAGAATATGGGCTCCAAAGAAAACCTTAAGAATTAGCAAATGGGCTGTAAATTATTAGAAATAATGGCAGATGGGCTATATGCTATTTTCCACATATTTGAGGCTTTCCTAAAAAAAAGGTTGACGCACAAGCACTGACTGTTGGATGTCCATCCAACGGCCGTCGTGCTTCTTCAATCTCTCCTCTTCCTGCTCCAGCCGCTCAAACAAGCGCCGGCAAGACTCCTGCTCCCTCCTCCTCGCGGCCGGCTGTGCTGCCGCGCAGGCCTCACCGGCCAACCGTACTCCAATCGCTGGCCTAGCCATCCCTCCACTCACCCACACCTGCTATTATTCTCCGGCGACGGCAGACGAACCAGTAAACCCTCGTACAGTCGTACTCCCCTCCGCGTGGGAAACAACTGCCGAGTCTTCCCTGCCTCCGTGTCGTCCCCTTCCTAGGCCTCGCCGTTGTCCACCGCCCTGGTGCTCTCGACGCGGCATGGTCAACATGGTCAAGGAACGACTTCCATCGGACGTGGACTATACGTGGAGAGGCTGACAGCTGGGTCCACGGCCGCAGCAAGGAAGTGCCTCCTTATTACGCGGAAAATAATGATTCCTCCACCTGACAGCTGGGACCCACCGGACGGGCCACTATTTTTTGCGAAAAAACGTTTCCCCCTGACTGCTGGGACCCACCAGCTACATCTTCGCATGCAAGGAAGTGCGTCCGGGCATAAAAAACGATTCGCCCGCTGACCGCTGGGACCCACCAGCTACATATTCGCAGGCAAGGAAGTGCCTGACAGTTGGGACCCACCTGGTCGACGCGTACGTAGCATTGTCATTCCAGTCGCGAACGTGTACGTACATACTGGTCGATGTAGAGGCGCGCACGTGTCATAGTAGAGGCGCGCACGTGTCGTAGTAGAGGCGCGCATGTAGCATGTACACATACGTACATCGGCTAGGGTGAAAGAAAGAAAATACGGCCACGTATGTGTACATACGGGCGGGGTCTCGAACACTACTCGTGCATACGTACGGCCAGGGCTCGTGTACATGGCTGGGTCAGAACGGAGAAACAGGGTCGTCGTCGTGTTCATGGGGAGGCAACGGAATGCGTCATGTTCATGGGGAGGCAACAGAATGCGTCGTGTTCATGGGGAGGCAACGGAATGCGTCGTGTTCATGGGGAGGCAACGGAATGCGTCGTGTTCATGGGGAGGCAACGGAACGCGTGGGAGCCAACCGGCTTGGTCGGAACGGAATGCGTGGTCGTGTTCATCGGGAGGGCTTAGACGGAACATGCAATGGAAACGAGGCCTGGCGTACCGCACAACGGAGGAAACGGACCTCCTACGTTCGGAACGGGGTCCTGTTGATCTGGAGGGGTCTGGCGTACCGCAAAACGGAGGAAATGGACCTCCTACGGTCGAAATGGGGGTCCTGTTCATCGGGAGGGGTGTGGCGTACCGCAAAACGGACGAAACGGACTTGTGTTGGAGCACTGCGGTCAAAACGGGGGTCCTGTTCATCGGGAGGGGTGTGGCGTACCGCAAAACGGGACTCCACGGGATACTGTTCATCTCCACCATCGACCCCCTCCAGCCTCCACGAGCTACTGTTCATCCACCGTCGACCTCCTCCAGCCTCCACTTGCGACTGTTCATCCACGGGCTACTATTCATCCAGCCTCCATCGCGTGCTACTCCACCGGCTACTGTTCAACCAGCCCTCTCCACGGGCTCCTGTTCAACCACCCCTCCATGGGCTACTGTTCATCCTGCCCTCCACCGGCTACTGTTCATCCTGCCCCCCACAGGGTGGTCCTGTTCATCCAGCCCTCCACAGGGTCCTGTTCATCCAGCCCCAACCGGCTCGATCGATCGGGGTCCTGTTCATCCAGAGGCAACACCACGGGGTCCTGTTCATCCACCCCCACCAGGAACTGTTCATCCACCCCCCCCCCCCCCGCAACGCTCACTGTTCATCCAGAGGCAGCATTGATCGGCTTCAGTTAGCAGCAGTAGCGAAGGAATCGCTCGATCAGGTTCAGTTAACAGCCATCGATCGATCGCTCGGGTTCAGTAACGCGTAGCCTGCAGTGCAATCGCTCGGGTCAGTTAGATCCCAATGCCTCGCTTGGGTTTAGTTAGAGCCAACGCCTCGCACACAAGCGCGTACGTGTACGAGAGAAACGCGCATCGCTCGGCCCCCGACCTCCCACCATAACCGGGAACTCCTCGAAATTTTCCTCGCCCATGCTTCTACCATGGTTTTTTCCGTCATGGATGGCCCAAAGAATGTCATGCAGCTGCATCTCCGGCCCGCCCACGACGAAAAGCCCATTTCCTGTCATGATTTTTTGTCATAGAAGTAGGAGCCCACCACATCTATGATGATACCGGGTTGTCACAATTATCGTCATAGAAGTGTCATATGTATGGCAGAAAAAAAATTCGTTCGGCCCAAAATGTCCCGGATGTGTCTTTTTTTTGTAGTGCTGTCATCTCTAACCTCACGGGTGAGAGGTCGGCGAGCTCACCGGCGACACTACAGGGCACGGTAGGTCGAGCGGGTGGCACCTTTGGACTCAGGGGGATGTTGCCGTTCGGGTGGTGGTGGAGGTGGTCGCCGGGGCAGCCTGGTTCGCCGGCGACGAGGTCACGCGGCGGAGGTGCTTCGTGCGTCGGTGGTTCCGGCCGTTACCGGCTGCAAAAAGAGTGCGGAAGAGAGGGGAAAGGGTGAGTGATGTTGTGCGGTTCCAGATCGAGAGAGAACGGGGGCGGAGGAGGCATGTACCATGCGAACACCGACGAGCCGAGGCGGCGGAGCACGAGCTCGATCTCGAGCTCAAGCGGCTCTGGAGGCAAATGGGTGGTGCGGGAGGTTGATTTGGAGTGTGGGGGAGTGACAGGGAGTGAGAGAGAGAGAGGCTCGGGATCGCCTTATATAGGTTGTCCGAGGTCCACCATAGGCGCGGCCTACGGGTGTCCGTGGGATCGACTCGGGTGGCCGTTAGAGAGGAAATGGAGGGCACGGGGTGTTTGTGGGAGTAGTTTAGGGTGCCAAGGAGAGAGAGGAGGAGCGGGATGAGCTGTGGGCGGGTCACAGGAGCGGCGCGAGCATTGGCCGAGCGGGGCGGCGCTCTGGCGTGAGCTGCAGGAGAGAGTTGGGGGCGGGAGCAAGTGGGCGGCCTGCTGGCATGGAGTGGATGTAGAGGGGCATCGACTAGCACGCGAGGGAGGCTCGAGGCGGTTGGGTGACGCGGCGTCAACGGTCGGGTGCTCTACCAGGCGCTCCAGAGCGCGACTTTGACCGACATCCGCGGTTTTCCCGCGTCCTCGCGCGCCCACTTGCGTTTGGCAACTGCGGGGGCGTGTTCAAAAGCTGGGGAGAGGCTTGGGTGCTCTAGAAAGCTGAGGGGAGAGAAGGAGGCTGAGAGTGAGGGGGGAATCCACTGTCCAGAGAAGAAAAATGGGGTTATCCCCCCCTTCAGCATTACTTCCTCAGGCAGAAAAGCATACAGGTGCTAGAGGGGACTAGGAGGGGCCGTGGTAAAACTTTGAGCCCATGGAGATTAGTGGAAGGGGTCAGAATGGTGTTTTTGGAAATGTGGCAGAAGGTGTTTGTTGTTGGTTTGGGCAAGAAAATGAATTACACTTGCCATGAGACCCCATAGGGTGAAATGGCACATATAATTAGGGCCTTCCACAAATTTCGAGCTCATTTGGGCAAAGTTGACAATGCAACTTTTGTAAACCCTAGAAATTAGCCTAAATGAACTTGTGTAGATCTAGTTGAGCAAATCACTTCCCTTTGATTCACCACTTGGTGTAGTGGCCTCATTTGGTCATGTGAACATCCTCACAAAAGTAGCGGTCAAGGAGAGAAAGTTGGTAGTACAAAGTTGTTCGAATTTGAATCTGGACATAGATGGTTTTGGGCACTTTTGTGAACCAAAATAGTTTGGATTAAGCTGAAACTTTGCAATGTCATCATATAATGTATATGTGACTTGCTAGAATTTTCTTGGATTTGTTTGGAAATATTTCTTATAGAAATATCTCAAATACTTGAAATGTACAGAAATGGTTCTGGAGGGTTTTGCCCAATATTTTGAACATGGCCACATGTTGAAACTCTTATATATGGAAAATATATGTACACTGAGTTTCCCTGATTTTTGTCAAATATTTTTGAAATAATAAAATAATATTTCCCTATTAAAGACATTTCTGGCCTTAAGAAAAATCTTTTAAATAAAATTGGAAAATAACTTTTAAAATTATATTTTTGTGGTTTATGGGAATCCTATATCTAATAGGTTTCAATTATACTCTTTGAAATATATTTCATACCCCAAATCAAGTACTTGTAGTGCATACCTCAATTCAGGGGTTTTGGAAAACTAATTTTTGAAAATACTTTTTGGCCAAATTATTTTTGTAAGAAAATACTATATTGCACTATACACATGGCATGATCATTGGGCAGAAGTTTGGGGCAGGGAGATGAAGTATATAAAGTGGAGTAGTTGACTTTAAAGAGCACATGGAAATCGCAGAGAGAAAACCAACTCCAAATAAAAAGCCAAATAATGCAAAAGTTTTTGTTGGTCCAAATTTTCATGCTTTATTAATGCAAATGACATGTTACAAAATGCAGGGTGTGACAGACCTACCCCCCTTACAAGAATCTCGTCCCCGAGATTCCCAAACTAGGCTTTAAAAGAGATCAGGAAACTTGGATCTAAGGTAGTCTCCATGTTCCTAGGTTACTTCTGCTTCAGTGTGGTTGCTCCACTGGACCTTGAAGTACTTAATGGTGCGGCTTCGAGTGCGTCGTTCAGCCTCATCCAAAATGCAGATGAGCCTCTCATGGTAGGTCAAATTAGGCTGAAGGTCAATGGCTTGGTGATCGACGTTCTTGTAAAGATCAGGCTTGTCTGGAACTTGGAGACACTTCCGTAGTTGTGACACGTGGAATATGTTGTGCACATCGGATAGTTTAGGTGGCAGTTCCAACTGGTAAGCCACTTCTCCGCGTCGTGCGGTGATCTCGAAGGGGCCGATAAATCTTGGAGCGAGCTTTCCCTTAACGTGGAAACACTTGGTTCCCTTAAGACGAGTTACTCGTAGGTATACATGGTCTCCGACTTGGAAGCCTACTTGTTGGCGACGAGTGTCAGCATAGCTCTTCTGTCTTGACTTGGCGGTCTTTAGTCGCTCTCCGACTAGCTGAACTTGCTCTTCTGCTTCACGGAGGATATCGGGCCCAAATACTAGTCCTTCTCCGGTTTCTGACCAGTTGAGGGGTGTGCGGCACTTCCGTCCGTACAACACCTCAAATGGTGCCATCTGAAGGCTTGACTGACAACTTTTGTTATAGGAGAACTCGGCAAAAGGGAGGCAATCTTCCCACTTAGCTCCATATGCTAAGACACAGGCTCGGAGCATGTCTTCGAGTATCTGATTTAGTCATTCTGTTTGACCTCCGGTCTGTGGGTGGAAAGCAGTGCTGAAGGACAACTTGGTTCCCATAGCCTCTTGGAACTTCTTCCAGAACCTTGAGGTAAATTGGGTCCCTCGATCTGACACAATCTCCTTAGGAACTCCATGAAGGCTTACAATTCTGTTGATGTAAAGGGTTGCCAGCTGGTTGCCATCATAGGTAGTCTTGACAGGAATGAAATGGGCTACTTTGGTCAAAAGATGGACTATGACCCAGATGGAGTCATGTCCCTTGTTTGACCTAGGTAGTCCAGTGATGAAATCCATCCCAACTTTATCCCATTTCCACTCGGGAACCTTGAGTGGTTGCAGCAATCCAGAAGGTCGCTGATATTCAGCCTTGACCCTTTGGCATACATCACACTTTGCAACATAGGTGGCAATCTCTCTTTTCATCCCGTGCCACCAAAATCTTTCCTTCAGGTCTTGATACATCTTGGTCCCTCTAGGATGGATGGAATACGGGGTGTCATGAGCTTCTTGCAAGATCAAATTCTTGAGCTCAACCTTGTTGGGTACGCAAATGCGATTCACAAACCACACGATTCCTTGCTCATCCTTTGAGAATCCTGGGGCCTTGCCTGCCTTGATCTTCCTCTTGATGCCTTCAATACTTTCATGTCCCTTCTGAGCTTCCTTAACACCATCCATCAAGGTAGGCCTAACTTCGAGGTAGGCCAAGAATCCTGGTGCAACCAGTTCCAACCCGAAGCTTTCAAGTTCCTTATATAAGGTGGGTAGCCTTTCTGTAGTCATAATGTTCAAGGAACAAGCCTTTCTGCTTAAGGCATCTACTACCACATTAGCCTTTCTAGGGCGGTATTGAAAACTGAGGTCATAATCCTTGATCAACTCTAGCCATCTTCTCTGCCTCATGTTCAACTCCTTTTGAGTGAAAATATACTTTATACTCTTATGATCGGTGTATATCTCACACTACTTCCCTAGGAGGTAATGCCGCCATGTCTTCAGGGCATGAACTACGGCTGCCAACTCGAGGTCATGAGTAGCATAGTTCTCTTCATGGGGACGTAGCTGTCTGGACAGATATGCTACGACTCTGCCTTCTTGCATCAGAACACTTCCCAGTCCAGTTCGCGAGGCATCACAATATATCACAAATTCCTTGTGAATATCAGGTGTAGCCAGAACTAGGGCAGTGGTCAATCTCTTCTTCAGCTCCTGGAAGCTCTCTTCGCACTTCGGTGTCCACTCAAACTTCTTGTCCTTCTTCAAGAGCTGGGTCATGGGTCGGGCAATGCTTGAGAATCCTTCAACGAACTTGCAGTAATATCCCGCGAGTCCGAGGAAGCTTCTGACTTCCTTCACATTGCTCGGGGTTTTCCATTCAGTCATGGCTTGAATTTTTGTGGGATCCACTGACAACCCTTCGGCAGTCAATTTATGACCCAAGAATCCAATTTCATGCAGCCAAAATTCGCGCTTGCTGAACTTGGCATATAGTTGGTGTTCTCGAAGCTTGTCTAGGACCATCCTCGAGTGTTGCTCATGCTCTGCTTCCGTCTTCGAGAAGACAAGAATGTCATCAATGAAGACGGCGACAAACTTGTCCAAATATTCCATGAAGACTTCATTCATGAGATATATGAAGTAAGCTGGAGCATTGGTTAATTCAAAGGACATGACCATGCACTCATACAGTCCATATCTGGTTACAAATGCCATCTTCGGAATATCTTGGGGTCTGATTTTCAGCTGGTAGTACCCAAATCTAAGGTCGATCTTGGAGAACACTTTGGCCCCATTGAGTTGATCAAACAGATCTTCAATCTTGGGAAGTGGATACTTGTTCTTGATTGTAACCTCATTGAGGGAGCGATAATCAATGCACAAGCGGATGGTACCGTCCTTCTTTGCCACAAACAGAACAGGTGATCATCAAGGGGAGGCACTAGGGCGGATGAATCCCTTCCTCAACTGCTCTTCCAGTTGCTTCTTCAACTCTGCTAACTCTTCCAATCCCATTCTATAAGGCTTCTTATAGATGGGTCCTGCTCCTGGCATGAGCTCGATGATGAACTCAATGTCTCGGTCAGGAGGCATTCCCGGTAGCTCTTCAGGAAAGACATCGGGGTATTCGCATACTACCAGCACTTGCTCTAACCCAACTTCAGTCAGACAGTTGACTTGGGCGTCTTGAGCAGAGGAGGGGTTGGAAGCAAACTTAACTTCAACTCCTTGGTCATTGGTCACAGTGACAGTCCGGTTGGCACAATCTAACAAGCCTTGGTGCTTGATGAGCCAATCCATTCCTAAGATCACATCCAAGCCTTGCGATCTTAAGATGATAAGGTCTGCTAGGAAATCTACCCCATTAATGACAATCCCGACTCCTTTACATCCTATCTTGGCTCTCATCTCTGGTCTGGGGGTTTGTACCACCATAGGGTTATTCAGGGGTGTAGGGGTCATGCCACTTTCTAATGCAAACTTTGGGTGACAAATGAATGCGTGGCTCCTGAATCAAACAAGACAGTTGCAGGTGCTGAGTTGACAAGGAACGTACCCAGCACGACGTCCGGGTCTTCCTGGGCTTCTTATGCAGTGACATGATTCACACAACCCTTGCCATTGTTGGGCTGGTTGCGGGGAGATTGGTTCCTTGGTGGCATCCCACGGCCTTGGCCTTGGTTCTGCGTATTGGGCGTGGGGCGTCGGGCTTCTTATTGGGGCAATACTTGGAGTAGTGTCCTGCCTGACCACATCCAAAGCAAGTGACTTGATTGGGGTTGCTGCTCTTGCCGGCATTGTTATTGGGGTTGTTGAAAGCTGGCCTGGGGTTAGCATACTACTGAGGTTGATAGTTGGTGCGGGGTGCAGGGGCTCTTGGCTTCTGATAGGTTGGCTTGACCAGGGCTGGCTGCCACGGGCGAGGCTTCTGGTTGCTGGAGCTACCCTTGCTGATCATCTTGCGCTTACGAGTATCGTCCAAAGCACGTCGCTTGTCCTCAAGCATGAGTGCCTTGTTCACCAGATCAGGAAAGGTTGGGCAGTCAAACACAATAAGCGAGTACTACAGAGTCTGGTTAAGGCCTTCCGTGAAGCGCTCTCTTATGGAAGCATCAATGCTAACATCCTCAGGAGCATACCTTGAGTGAACACTGAACTTCTGCATGTACTCCTTGACAGTGCTACTTCCTTGCTTCAGGGCTCAGAACTCACGCCTCTTGATGGCCATAATTCCGGAAGGAATATGGGCCTTGCGTAATTCTGCCTTGAAGTCATTCCACGTGATGTTTTGCTCAGCGTGCATGGCCTTGAATCCATCCCACCAAGCTCTGGCAGTTCCCCCGAGATAGTGAGCAGCATGTGCCACAATCTCACAGTCCTCAGTGCAGCCGACTAGTTCCAGCAGATCCTCAATGGTGCGGACCCAGTCGTCTGCATCCAAGGGTTCAGCAGTCTCGATGAAGGTGGGTGGTGCATGCTTCTTGAACTCCGCCAACGTGGAACATCCATTGCCATTCCCCGCCGGTTGGCGGTTGACAGCCTAGGAAATCATCTGGAGGGCTGCAGTGTTGGCTTGGCGTTCCTCTCGGAATGCTTGGAGAAGCTGAGCCATGTCCATGTTTGGAGGTGGTGGCGGTGGTGGAGCTTGTCCTTGGGTTTGGTCCTGACTGGCTCCTTGTCCGGCAGAACCTCCGGCTTCTTGCTGCTGGGTAGAGGTACCAGTACAAGTTACAACAGGCATCCTATTGGAGCGATCAAGGTCTCATGATTGGGATAAAATAAGGGAAAATAGTGTAGATGGGCGCCTAGTAAGGGGGTGGGTGTGACATAATTTTAAGTTAAGCAAGGGCCAGAAGGGCCAAACTCATGCATTAAAACCAAAATGGGTGATGTAGTCGTTTACAAGTTCCCGAGGGGAGAGTACGACTTCCATCAAAACAAGTCGAAAGCAAACACAACACAACATGGTTTCCTTCGAAACGTTACATGGACTCGACTTCGCATAAGGGGTACACGACCTATCCTACCTTAAGGGTTATGGACTGGCCTATCCTAGTCCTGAACGGTGTCTAAGTGGTGGAATGCTCGGTCGCGTATTCCAGCTCCTCTAGGTCTTCCTCCTCATCTTCATCTGTCTTAGTTTCTTCGTCACTTGAGGGAGTGGGAGAGTGGAGGAGCCAAACACGGTGCTGCTCTGTCGGTGGCACCATGAAGAGGTTGCGATAGTCCTTTGCCGTCATACGGCGTGGCTGAGATGATCCCTTGGCATGCGTAACATGTGGGGGTCGCTTGCCTCGATAGGCAACAACAGGCTGTCCAGGGGGTGCACCATCCTTCTTGATCTTGTCCGCCTTTGCCTGAGCTAGGCGGAGGAGTTCCTTAGTCTCATGGAGTTCCTTTCGGAGCTCCATCGTCTCCAAGGCTAGATGTTGTGCCAGGCTGGCAGCACACAAGCTGAAGTAGGTCTGGAAATGGAGGGGAAGTCCTTCGTCCATGGGTGGGTCTGGTGCGCTACTCTCGTCATCACCCTCCTTATCATAAGGCAGGTAACGAGTGGCTGGCTCGCCTTCCATCTCTGGCAGAAGATCCTAAAGGCGAGTCAGCGCCTTGAATGCAGCAGTCTCAACAGCGAGGAGCAGGGTCGCCATCTGGGGTCCTTCAAATAACCAACTCGTCGGAGAGTCGTTCGCCCTCACGACTACCTCTACGTGATACTCCTTCTTGGTGCCGTTGATCCAGTGCTCGTGATAGGAGAAGGTGGGGGCTCGAGTGAACTTGCACTTCTTGAGGTTGTCCTCAAGAAGCACGGGAAATCCGGTGGTCAGGAAGTCCTCAGGTATGACGGCCATCTACAAAAGTGGAAGGGAGAGGGTCAATAGAGGAAGTGTGACCCATATTTGTAATGTCTTTAGAAAAAGATGGTATGCATGTAGTGTTGGTAAAGAGTCTCATTCTAACTAACGTCCATGCTAACTAAGGCTTCCTACAGTCAGGATGGCTCTGATACCAGCTCTGTGGGTGATAGAGGCAAAGGTGATAGAGGCAAAAGAGTCGATGAGATGGTGGCTATCGTTTTCTGTGGGAGTCGACCTTGACGATCCGACTACGAACGTGCGAGACGTCGCGCCTTAGCAATCGCTAAACCAACTTCCGAGGGTTATTGACCACGCCGGAGCACGATCAACCTGACCACGAGGGTCTGTTTCCTGCGAGCAAATGAAGAACAAGCAAGAAAATGAGATTGCAATCTGGATATTGCGAATATAAGATGAAAGCTTTATTAATCAAGGTGGGGTTCTGTGACGTCTTGGTCTGGTCGTTGGACACAAACGAAGTACGCGAAGTTGCAGCTATGGCGAACTTTTAATCTAAACAAAACCCAAAGCCTAAACGATGCCCTAAGGGCTGTATATATGGAGGAGAGAGGGGGAATTTCGTGGCCCTTGGTGGAGGGGTCCGAAACCAACCCTAACTCTTGTTTCCCCACACATACGGACTCTAAAAACAGCCTATACTTAAGTACTTCGAAAATACATGGGCCTGGCCCAATAATAAGGTGACGCAGCACCTAAAATAGCCTCTGGACGAAATTTATGAAGTGGCATCTTGTATATTTCGTCCCATGCTTCATGCACTCATTATGGTGGCTTCAGAGTCCTGGAATCATCACTTGTAACTCCGTTCTTGTTCCCCTTGCGCATGCCATCATCTCCATGCTTGAACTTGCTCCAAGGTTCATCTTTCTTGTCCAAGCTAGGCCCTTCATTTGTAAGCAAAACAAATGTATCCAATTTAGGCAGCATCATATTCTCATGAACATTAGAATCGTTACCAAGAAACGAAAGTACCTGATAATTCAATTGGCGTGCGCGAGCTCTAGTAATCGGTCCAGTATGTATAGCAGCAGGGGCTGTGGGTGTAACAATGGTATTGATGTCCTCATCATCCTCCCCTTCTTGAAATGAAGTCGTCCTCGACGAAAGTTCATCGTCCTCACCCAAATAAGGCTTCAAATCTGCAATGTTAAAAGTGGGACTAACCCCAAAATCTGCAGGCAGCTCAAGTTTATATGCATTATCATTTATTTTCTCTAACACCTTAAAAGGACCATCAGCACGTGGCATTAGCTTTGATTTGCGCAAATTAGGAAATCTATCCTTACGCAAATGTAACCAAACAAGATCTCCAGGTGCAAACACAACATGTTTTCTACCCTTATCTCCAGCAAGTTTATATTTAGCATTCATACGCTCAATGTTTTCCTTAGTTAACTCATGCATTTTTAAAATCAATTCAGCACGTTCTTTAGCATCAAAATTAACCTTCTCCGAAGATGGAAGAGGCAACAAATCAATAGGTGCACGAGGTAGGAAACCATACACAATTTCAAAAGGGCACATCTTAGTAGTAGAATGCAATGAACGATTATAAGCAAATTCAATATGAGGCAAGCATTCTTCCCACATTTTCTTGTTATTCTTCAAAACAGCCCTAAGCATAGTAGACAATGTTCTATTGACTACTTCAGTTTGTCCATCAGTTTGGGGGTGACAAGTAGTACTAAAAAGCAGCTTAGTCCCCAACTTAGCCCATAAACATCTCCAAAAGTGGCTAAGAAATTTAGTATCACGATCTGAAACAATAGTATTTGGCACACCATGCAAGCGAATAATTTCACGAAAGAACAAATCAGCAACATTAACAGCATCATCGCTTTTATGACATGGTATAAAGTGTGCCATTTTCGAGAACCTATCCACGACAACAAATATGCTATCCCTCCCCTTCTTTGTTCGAGGTAAACCTAAAACAAAGTCCATAGATATATCCTCCCAAGGAACACTAGGTACAGGCAAAGGCATATATAAACCATGAGGATTGAGTCGTGACTTAGCTCTTTGACATGTAGTGCAGCGAGCAACAAAACGCTCAACATCCCGTCTCATCTTTGGCCAAAAGAAATGTGTAGCAAGTATATCCTCCGTCTTCTTGACGCCAAAGTGTCCCATTAATCCTCCTCCATGCGCCTCCTGCAACAACAAAAGACGAACGGAGCTAGCTGGAATGCATAGCTTGTTAGCACGAAACACAAATCCATCGTTAAGAACGAACTTGTTCCAAGTTCTCCCTTCCTTACAATTCTGCAATACATCTTTAAATTCAGCATCATGAACATATTGATCTTTGATGGTCTCCAAACCAAATATTTTAAAGTCAAGTTGTGAAAGCATAGTATAACGACGAGACAAGGCATCAGCAATAACATTTTCTTGTGTTTAATGACATAAGGGAAAGTCTCAATGAATTCAACCCATTTAGCATGTCTACGGTTCAGTTTTGCTTGACTTTTAATGTGTTTCAAAGATTCATGATCAGAATGTATAACAAATTCCTTGGGCCATAAATAATGTTGCCATGTTTCTAAGGTCCGAACAAGAGCATATAATTCTTTATCATAAGTAGAATAGTTCAGACTAGGCCCACTCAATTTTTCAGAAAAGTATGCAACAGGTTTGCCATCTTGTAATAACACACCTCCTAATCCAATTCCACTAGCATCACATTCAAGCTCAAAAGTCTTATTGAAATCAGGAAGTTGGAGTAAAGGAGCATGTGTCAACTTATCTTTCAATACCGTGAAGGCTTCTTCCTGTGCGGTACCCCAAACAAAAGGCACATCCTTCTTTGTAAGCTCGTTGAGAGGTGCAGCAATGGTGCTGAAATCTCTCACAAAACGCCTATAGAAACCAGCGAGGCCAAGGAAACTCCTCACTTGTGTGACCGTTTTGGGCTGCGGCCAACTCTCAATAGCTTCAATCTTGGCTTTATCAACTTCAATTCCCTGTGGAGTAACAACATAGCCAAGAAAAGATACTCGGTCGGTGCAAAAGGTGCACTTTCCAAGGTTACCAAACAAACGTGCATCACGTAGAGCAATAAAAACAGCACGTAAATGTTCCAAATGTTCCTCCAAAGATTTGCTATAAATCAATATGTCATCAAAGTAAACTACCACAAATCGTCCAATGAAAGCACGTAAAACTTCGTTCATTAACCTCATGAAAGTACTAGGTGCATTAGTTAACCCAAAAGGCATGACTAACCACTCATATAATCCAAACTTAGTTTTAAATGCTGTTTTCCATTCATCTCCCAATTTCATACGAATTTGATGGTATCCACTACGCAAATCAACTTTGGAGAATATTGTAGAGCCACTCAATTCATCAAGCATATCATCTAGCCTAGGAATAGGATGACGATAACGAATAGTAATATTATTAATGCCTCTACAATCAACGCACATACGCGACGTACCATCCTTTTTCGGCACTAAAATGATAGGAACAACACAAGGACTAAGGGATTCGCGTATATAACCTTTGTCGAGCAGTTCTTGTACTTGACGCATAATCTCCTTCGTCTCCTCTGGATTGGTACGGTATGGTGCACGGTTGGGTAATGATGCACCGGGAATTAAGTCAATTTGATGCTCAATCCCTCGAATAGGTGGTAATCCCGGTGGCACGTCTTGTGGAAAGACGTCAGCGAACTCCTGCAAAATGTTAGTGACAGCAGGAGGCAAAGAGGAAGGCACGTCCTCGAATGAAAATAATGCCTCTTTGCACACAAAAGCATAGCAAACAGATTTGCTAAAATCTAGATCATCAATATCAGATTTGGTGGCAAGTAAACATGCACTTTTCAATTTAATTTCAGAAGCAACACTAGATTGTTTATTATTATTAGGCTGCATTTGTTGCTCAAATTCTTTTGCCACAATCTGATTTTCACTCTTATTTTTCTCCTGTTTTGCTTTATTAGCTCTATTAATATCATCTTTCAAAATGGAATCAGGAGTCATAGGAAGCAAAGTAATATTTTTATCCTTATGAACAAGAGTATACTGATTGTTTCTACCATGGTGTACAGAATTTTTATCAAATTGCCATGGTCTACCAAGTAATAAGGAACATGCTTGCATAGGTACCACATCACAATCAACATAATCAGCATATGTAGAGATACTAAAATGCACACGAACAGTACGTGTTACCTTAACCTTGCCGCTGTTGTTGAACCATTGGATGTAGTAAGGATGTGGATGTGGTCTTGTGGTGAGAGATAGCTTCTCCACCATCTCCATGCTAGCCAAGTTATTGCAGCTCCCTCCATCTATGATGACGTGAACAGAACGTTCCTTCACAACTCCCTTTGTATGGAACAAATTATGCCTCTGATTTTGCTCAGCTTGTGTAACCTGCACACTCAAAACACGTTGAGCAACTAAAC
Source organism: Triticum aestivum (assembly GCF_018294505.1). NCBI lineage: Eukaryota > Viridiplantae > Streptophyta > Magnoliopsida > Poales > Poaceae > Triticum > Triticum aestivum. The sequence goes on along the minus strand of NC_057809.1, from coordinate 369,704,913 downwards.
ATTCATACCTGTCAGCATCTTCAGTAGCCATGTATTGCGTCTCATGATCAGAATCATCTCCACCGTGTTCTTCACGTGTAATAAGAGCCAAAGTCTCCTCATCATAGTCACTAGCGAACTCATACCCACCATCCTTAGTAGCAATCATAACACGCTGAGATTGGCATTCTCTCGCAAAATGTCCTCTTCCCTTACAACGACGACAAATAATATCACTTGTGTGCCCTGTTGATGCCATGGAAAAAGAAGAGCTCTGCGCAGGTCCAGCAGGTGTGCTCTTGGCAGATAGTGGTGGTTGTGCCTGCTTTCTTGTATCACGGCTGGAGGTGGCACATGATGGAGGTGCTGGTGGAGTGGAAGTAGAGGATGCACGTGGTGTCCATGATGAAGATCGACCTGCAGAAAAGTTAGTTCGCGCCAATGCCTGTCGATCATGCACTTCACGTTCAGCTTTACAAGCAAGATGAAATAAATGAGTGATTATTATACTCCTTATACTCTAGGATGGTCTGAATCTCTCTATTTAATCCACCCATAAAATGTGCAAGCATAGCTTCATTATCCTCAACAATACCACATCTAATCATGCCAGTTTGTAATTCCTGATGATATTCTTCTACAGAATTTTTTCCTTGTCTTAAACGCTGCAATTTTTGAAGTAATTCACGTTGATAATATGGTGGAACCCAACGAGTACGCATAGCAGTTTTCAAAGCAGCCCAAGTAGCTGGAATAGGATATAATCTACAATGCTCAGACCACCAAACACATGCAAAACTAGTGAATGCACAAATAGCAGCAGGAACACGTCTCTCCTCGGGATATTGTAAACATGTAAATCGTTGTTCAGTTTCTAACTCCCAAGTAAGATATATATCAGGAACATATCTACCCTCAAATGGTGGAATATTCAATTTTAGTTTAGGGAGATGGTCATGATCTCGTACCTGAGGGTGAGCCCTACCATTGCCATTATTTGCATGTGGACGACCTGGTGGTTGCTGTGCTGGTGGTGGCACGTAGTTCTGATTTTGATCAACCTCATCCTCGTAATCGTCGGCAAAATCATCCTCCTCCGCATCAGCAGTAGGAGCCACAGATGTATCAACAGCAGCACCAACAGTTTGGCCAGGTGCAAGAGGGAGACGGCTCGCTCGGCGGAGGGCTGTTTCACGATGTGTAGGTAGTCGTCGTTGTTGTTGTTGTAGAGGTGCGTTAGGTGCAGCCGATGGTGGTGGTGGAAGACGCGCGAGCAATTCATTAAACCTGTTATCGAGCTTTGTTTCGAATGTCTTCTCCATGCCATCTATCTTCTCCATGGCCTCTTCAAATCTGTTTAGCACATCTTGCACCTGTCCACTCATCATTTGCTGAAATTTATCATGCAACTCCTTATTCGTCATGTTCTCCCAGTCAGTCTCATCGGCTTGTGATCCTGCCATGGTTAGCAACAATAGAAACACACAAGAATATGATCCTACAGAATACTAACAAGAGGTGGTGGTGGTGTCACAAATCCGTCAAGCCAATCTCAAATTCTTACCAGTTCTTACCCAGCAGCAGGCGGTGATCGGTAACCGTCGTAGTCAAAACTCTCAAAGCTTGGATAGAGCGATTACCAGGGAGAGTCAAACGCACGACGTAGATGTATGTGGAGCTGGGAAGGCTTATAATATGGTAGCAAAAAGGGTCAGCAATAATCAATTCAGAGATGCAAAGTTGAATAAACGCTCAACGACGGTACTGTGCTGGTCCTAGGCTAGACCGTGCTAGCGACGCGAGCCTAGAACACTAACAAAATCACGGTGTTGCACGTAAACAATGGAGGAGCACACTCTGAATTTTTTTCTCTTTTTTTCACTTTTTTTGCACTTTTTTTCCTCTTTTTTTTGCTCCGCAACAATTTTTTTTCGAAAAAGTCTACAAATGGTCTAAAAACTGCCTAGCCAGAATTTTCCAGACTTAGTTTTTTTTTGAGTTTGGAACTATTTTTCTTCTGCGGGTAGCACGGAATCTCAGGAGTCCTACTCTCTCACGACTCGGAGTATGGCGTGATCTAGAACTCGAAAACAAAGCAACAAATACTGGACACGGACTAGGACTGGTGGCGGAGATGAATCTGGTGGAACTCGGACTGTGGTGGTATATCTGGACTCGGATTGGTGGTGGTATATGGCGATGGTATATCTAGACTCGGATTGGTGGTGGTATATGGCGATGATATATGTGGACTCGGATTGGTGGTTGTATATGGCAGCGGCGATGTATATGGTGGGGTGGTGGTATATGGTAATGATGATGACGATGGTGCGGCGGCGGCGTGAGAACCTGTGAACAGAACTCGAAACTCTAAAGGACTAGACGCTAAGACCAGCAACTTGACACGACGATGCAACCGCAAATTCAACAAAGCAAATACAGAAAAGATTATGCAAAGGCTCAGATTGGTTTGGATAGGACGAACTAACCCTAATTTTTTTTGGCTTTTTCGTGGACTGTAGGTGTGACGCCCCCGATTCAATCGTACACTAATCATGCACGCAAACGTGTACGATCAAGATCAGGGACTCACGGGAAGATATCACAACACAACTCAAAAAAAAATAAGTCATACAAGCATCATAATACAAGCCAGGGGCCTCGAGGGCTCGAATACAAGTGCTCGATCATAGACGAGTCAGCAGAAGCAACAATATCTGAGTATAGACATAAGTTAAACAAGTTTGCCTTAAGAAGGCTAGCACAAACTGGGATACAAATCGAAAGAGGCGCAGGCCTCCTGCCTGGGATCCTCCTAAACTACTCCTGGTCGTCGTCAGCGGGCTGCACGTAGTAGTAGGCACCTCCGGTGTAGTAGTCATCATCGACGGTGGCGTCTGGCTCCTGGGCTCCATCGTCTGGTTGCAGCAATCGAGTAGAGATAGGGGAAAAGGGGGGAACAATGCAACCGTGAGTACTCATCCAAAGTACTCGCAAGCAAGGAGCTACACTACATATGCATGGATATATGTGTAAAGGGCCATATCAGTGGACTGAATTGCAGAATGCCAGAATAAGAGGGAGATAGCTAGTCTTATCGAAGACTACGCTTCTGGTCACCTCCGTCTTGCAACAGGTAGAAGAGGGTAGGTTGAAGTCCTCCAAGTAGCATCTCCAAGTAGCATCTCCAGTAGCATCGCATAACATAGACCTACCCGGCGATCCTCTCCTCGTCGCCCTGTTAGAGAGCGATCACCGGGTTGTATCTGGCACTTGGAAGGGTGTGTTTTATTAAGTATCCGGTTCTAGTTGTCATAAGGTCAAGGTACAACTCCAAGTCATCCTGTTACCGAAGATCACGGCTATTCGAATAGATCAACTTCCCTGCAGGGGTGCACCAACTTACCCAACACGCTTGATCCCATTTGGCCGGACACACTTTCCTGGGTCATGCCCGGCCGCGGAAGATCAACACGTCGCAGCCCCACCTAGGCTCAACAGAGAGGTCAGCACGCCGGTCTAAACCTAGGCGCCCAGGGGTCTGGGCCCATCACCCTGAACACACCTGCACGTTGCGAGGGCGGCCGAAAGCAGACCTAGCCTAGTGGTGTTCCAATCCAATTCGGCGTGCGCCGCTCAGTCGCTGACGTCACGAAGTGCTTCGGCTGATACCACGACGCCGAGTGCCCATATCTTTCCCACGTAGTTGGTTAGTGCGTATAGGCTCGTAGCCAACTCAAATCAAATACCAAGATCTCGTTAAGCGTGTTAAATATCTGCGAACGCCGAACAGGGCCAGGCCCACCTCTCTCCTAGGCGGTCTCAACCTGCCCTGTCGCTCCGCCTCAAAGATCCACTCGCCGGTGCTCCACCAGCTGACCTGACTTTAGTCTCCACATGTATCATGTATAAAGTATATAGTATATACCCGTGATCACCTCCCGAGTGATCACGGCCCGATAGTATAGCACAGCAGACGGACAAGAATGTAGGGCCACAGATGGAAATACTAGCATCCTATACTAAGCAAGTAGGATTGCAGGTAAAGGTAACAACAGTAGTAACAAGGACAGGCTATGCATCAGGATAGGTATAACAGAAAGCAGTAACATGCTACACTACTCTAATGCAAGCAGTATAGAGTAGAATAGGTGATATCTGGTGATCAAGGGGGGGGCTTGCCTGGTTGCTCAGACAAGGAGGGGTCGTCGGTGACGTAGTCGACCACAGGGGCATCAGCATCGGTCTCGGAGTCTACCGGAAAGGAGTAACGGAGGGGGAACACAATAAATAACAGAGCAATCAAATGTAACACAAAGCAAGATGCAGCAATACGTTGTGCTAGGGGTGACCTAACGTAGGGATAGGCGGTACCGGTGAAGGGGGAAACATCCGGGAAAATATCCCCGGTGTTTCGTGTTTTCGGGCAGAGGAGCCGGAGGGGGAAAGTTGCGAGTTTGATATGTTAGGGGTGCGTGGCGGATGAACGGACAGCGTATCCGGATTCGTCTCATCGTTCTGAGCAACTTTCATGTTGAAGATATTTTAATCCGAGTTACGGATTAAAAGATATGATTTTCTAAAGATTTTATTAATTCCTGGAATTTAATTCATTAATTAATTAATTCGAAAAATGGATTTATGACGTCAGCACGATGTCTTGCTGATGTCAGCAGTCAACAAAGTTGACTTGGTCAACCTGACATGTGGGTCCAGTGGGACCCACCTGTCATTCTCTGTTTAGGTTGATTACAGATTAGATAATTTAATTACTATTTAATTAACCTAACTAGTTAATTAAATTAATTAAACTAGATTAATTAACTTAATTAATTCATTAGATAATTAATTAATTATTAATTAATTTTATTAAATCTTTTTTTTATTATCTTCTTTTTTTTATTCCCTTTTTTTTATAAAACGTTATGGGGGCGGGCCCCAATTGTCATGGGGCCAGGGGAGCCTATGCGGGCGTGCGGTTACGGGCGCCACCCGAACGAGCACTCGCCCGCAGGGCGGGACGAGGCTGCCGAGGCACCAGCGGCGCGGCACGCCGGCGCGGCCAACCGGGGCCACGGCGGGCGGAGGCGAGGGGTGGGATTGGAGCGGGAGGCCGGCGCAGATGGTCGCGGTGGCCGGCGAGGTCGCCACGGGCGGTCTCCAGTAGAGACGGCGAGCGGGGCGACATGGGGAACGGGGCGGCGCGCTGGCCGTGGTGCGGTGAGCGCGCCTGGGCACGCGCGTGAGTGCGGTGACCACGGGGGGGAGTAGAGAGGGAGCGCGGGGGTGCGGCCATGGGCGCGGCCAGAGCAGGACCGAGAGGAGGGGAGGGGCGAGGCGGAGCTCACTGAGGGGGGTGTAGGGCACGGGCAGCGGGCGTGACGGCGCTCGGGGAGGACCGGCGAGGAGGAGGACGGGGACGCGAGATCCCGCGACGACGGTGGAGCTCCGGCAAAAGGGGGCTCGGCGATGTGGCTCCAAGCGACGGCGAACCAGGGCGGTGGCCGATCCTGGCGAAGTTGGGGAGGGGACTCCGGCGGCGCGGCCCTCGTGCGGCGCCAGTGGTGGTCGGGGCACGATGCGGCGGGGCGCACCCGGCCGGCGGGGCCTGCGGTGGGGCGGCGTCGTTGGAGGGGGGGTCGGGGCCCTCTGCCCCGATCCGGACGGGGAAAAGGGGAGAGGCGTGCGGGGTCTGGTGAGGGGGAGGCCGTGGCACGGGCGCGAGGGAGGGGGGTCGTCGCCGGCGGGCGGCGGGATTGGCGATGGCGACGGGGCGTCGGGCGTCGGCCCGATCCCGATTGGATCGGGGGGGAGAAAGCGCGTGGGGGGGAGTGGGGAATGGGGGGGTTACGGGTTAGGGTTTCCGTCGCCCCAGGGGGGGCTATAGGCGCCGGCTGGGCCGGCCTAGTTGGCCCAGAGGCCAGTTGGGCTGTGGCCCAGTGGGGGGGGTTCTTTCTCTCTTTTATTCTTCTTCTTTTTGTTTTCTTTTTCATTTTCTTTTATTTATTCCTTTTGGTTTTATTAAATTATTAATTTATTTTAATTTTGAAGAGTGTGAGAACAACACCTAAATATGGTATGTTAAAGATACCACTGCCACATTAGTTTGGACAGCTAAATAAAATAGTTCAATATTTTACAAAATACAAAAGGCATTTAATTACTTTCTTTTGCTGCTGTTTTATTTTCCTTTGAGCATTTAAACTTTTTATAAAAATGTGGTTTCATCACCATAATTACCTATGTATTATTTGGTTCACTCCGAACATTTAAATTTTAATATTTGAAAACTTTTATTGTTTGCTCGATTTTGAATTTGAAGTTCGAACTAGGTTCCAAACTAACGCGAGTTTATCCACAGTAACTGAGGTGACGTGGCATCATTACCGGGGATTACTGTAGCTTAATTACCCGGGCGTCACAATTCTCCTCCACTACAAGAAATCTCGTCCCGAGATTTAAGAGGGGAGTAAGGGGGGAAGGTTTGGTTACGAATATAGCGGGTCTTCTCATCCTGGCTTGCTCTCCTCGAAGAGGTCAATCCAATATATTGATGCCTTCATACTTCTACTTCAGGTCAAAATGATGAAGTCGTCATCCTTTCTTCGGGATCTTCATCGTACTTATGAAAAGGATATGGGGGAAGACTCGGGAAGGGCGGGCCTTACTAGGTTGACTATCTGGTACATAACTCAGGGAATGGGGTAGGAAGTAACCCTCGAATTGAACTTAAGAAAATATCGAGAGTAAAGTAAGAAGGTACCATGAGAAGTTTCAAACGTTTAGGCCATTGTTCGATGTCTGAAACAACATGCGAAAGGGGTCCAGAGCAATGAGATTGAGTATTGCGTCTGTTACCAAAATAGATCACTTGGGACGGTGGCCCGTGAATTACATACGAGGCCACATGCGAGGAACAACCTTGGGAAGAGGGGGTGCAGGAGAGTCAGGTTTCGATCATGTGGAACTGTGGGTTATGGGCCCACCATGTGGTTGAAAGCAGGAAGGGGGGCGACATTTTGCACGGTCATGATAGTAAGGCGTGTCAAAGGGTAGCCTGTCAGATATGTCGGCAACAACATCGATACCAAGGGCGAGGGACGAAGAGAACCATTTTCCTGCTCGTTGAACGAGGTGGACCAATAGGCAAAGTTCTTGTCCATCGGCGGTTACCAGAAGTCATCAACAGTAGAAACAGGGTTACACCAGACAGGAAGGTACACCGAGGTGTTTACCTAAGGAGGGGATTACCACTGCTCAGTTAAGTAGTTTACAAGAAAGTTTGAACAAAACAACGGGAAGGAAAATGTGCTTAAACATGTATATCAGGGGTATATCCTTCCCAAGGACAAGCAGAGCAAGATATCCATGACAGGATATTATGTAGAAAACTCCTTAGGTAGGGGAGAGAAATTTCATGACATTACCCATATAACGGTGTTTGGATAATTGAGCAAGAAACATTTAGCATTGGGCTTCAAATGTTCTTGTTGAAAATCAGTATCACAGACATGCTTCGAGATAGCATTGACATGGTCTTCAAGTAAAGGCCGGTTTTTAGATACTCAATGGATCCATCAGGAACAGTTTATAACATAGGTCTTACAATTTCCTCCAAGAAGAATGGTTATCCTTGCAAATAAACCATAATGATAGGTCCTCCAGCCAGGGGGGGGTGCTAGGCATGACATCCTGTTACCAGGTCATCAAAGGGCCAACATCATAACTCTTGGAAAGTTGTCCCAACCATCATATCTGACCGAGATTCAGATACGATTGGTGTAATGATACCTCAGACTCAGGATGTCCGAGAATAAAAGGTGCAACACAAATAGACGAAATGACATTTTAGGATTCTCAGGAATTGAACTATGGGAGTGGGTTCCTGAAACAATAGTTCATCATTAAACCAAGGAGAGGAGGAGGTGGCTGATGGGCTCGGCGATAATCCATCGAGATTTCCGACAAGATGGATTTCCACAATTATGTGAACAAGGAGATAACATTTGTCAGATCAAATGGTATAATGATGTATGCTCGAGGAAACATATTCAATTAAACATTGGTTGAAAGGTGCACCCGAATATGGGTTGGGTTGCACGATCAATGTTAGAGTGGTGACTTGACGAACAAAAGAATTAGAATGAAACTCGACCATTACTTCAAAGCAAGGGTTGCTAGAAGTTTTGAATTCACACCTCATAGTCCAATTGTCGGTATTCCGGTTAGAAACAACACGGGTACCAAGAAAGAATGGTGAGGGTGAGAAGTATCACCATACCAAGAATTCTTAAGAGGTGGAGTAATCCTCACGACCTTCTTGACATAAAAGATGGTAATACTCTATGGTAAAGAAGAACAAATGCTAGGTAGCAAGGAACTCGAGGTATAACACAGAACACAAACAAGTTTTTGTTGGAGGGAACGCAATAAAGAGGTCGATGACAACACAAATCATCGAGGGCAAGGATGGTATTTCTCATCATTAATTCAATTGATATCCTGGAAGAGCATCAGAATGTAGATGGTGATCATGACACATTTGTCGAGAGATTCCACGAAGATGTAATCGATCCGCGATCACATCAAGTCAAAAGAATGATGAAGCAAGAGGTTATTGGAACCATAGGTACGACACAAACTTGAAATCAAGATTGTTGTTCAAGGCGAACTGATATGACGAGGAAGATCGACGTAAGCTTAGCTCATTTTCAAAAGTTGTGCTTCGGGATTAAGGACCAGGTAGCACAGTTAAAATTTAGCATGGTAATGATATGGCCAATCAAGCTAGGAATGACATGATCAGGTACAAACTCGTAAGTAAAGAATATTAGTAAGAGTTGTTGAACCGTAATGCGGACTCGGTTCAGTTATCGGTGTCTTTGAGTGTTTAATAACTCAGAGCCCATGAAAAATTGTAATCAATGAGTATGTAGTACTTGATGAAGAACTCATAGGAAGTTATGCAGTTCCAAGATAATCTCGAGATACCATGGGGTAATACTCGACGACAGATCAAAGTAGAGGTTGTACTTGGGTATTGATCCACAGAAGATAAGTGCTTACACTTGCATCGAAAATGGTATTTAAAGGAGAACATGGTCAAAACCACGATTGTAAAAGGCCATACCCCAGATATAAGATGAACTTATATCAAGGGAATAATTAATTTTAAAAGAAGCTTCGATGAGAAGATGTACATCGGGTCCATGGGCATGAACACAAAGTTCAAGGTCGACTCCCACTTCTCCAATGCATAACCTTTCATCCACTTCTCGCGTTCGATTAAGTTGCAGTGTTGAAATTTTATCTAGCGAAGCACCAGAAGAGTATGACTCGTGAAAACTTTCGGGTTCACACGGTCTAGAGAAAGCATATGTTCAACCCTTAGTGGCTTCTTAGAAACATATACCACAAGTTTCAAGAGTAAATAACACAAGCCTGAAAGCAGAGTATGGTTGGCCAAGTGGAGGATACAACTTAACAAAGGCATTAGGTATTAGGGGAAGAACTCACAAAGTGATCAAATGTGAAGGACACTGTCGGATAATAATCCAACAGTGGATATGGCGATCCACAATGGGGCTGATATGAGTATCGATACCCAATCAGAGGAAGAAAGATTGCAAATGCATCGGTTTATAGAACAGCTGAATAGTTCAACGCTTAATTAGCAAAGTAATTATGATTTTCAAATCAAGGGATCAGGAGCAAATGCTCTGATCAAGAATGGATAAGCTGAATAGAATTAGGGATACAATCAATGACAATTGGACTGGTCGAGAACCAATTCCAGTTAAAAGAATGGCAGCTCAGCCGGAAAGGTAATTTATAAGGATCAGTGATGATTGCGCGTATTCGCAAACATATTGAGTCAATAGACCCAAAATGATAATGACAAGGAATGTCAATAAGACTACGAGACTTATGGGATTAACCATAATGCGAGTCAAGCAAGAATTTCAAGAGCCAAAGGCTCCAGAGGATTTTCGGAAGATTGAATAGTATTTTGAAGACTTTTGTGAAACTCATGAACAACTGGGGATGAGCGGATACTCGATAAGTGCAACAATTAACCGTAGGGGTATTCAGGTGACAAAGAACAGCAAGGCAGTAAGCTCAAGGGATTATCGACACAACGACGAGTTTTTCAGGGTATCTTGTAATAACAAGACCACTGGGGATGAAGGTAAGAATAACAAATGCAAGTAGTTATCCATAAGGGTTTGCGGTGGAAGGTGAATTGCAAACGAGATGAACACAAGTTCTCGGGTTAACAGCGGAGAGTATCTTCAGGGTCCTCTGGTGCAGCAGACGATCATTAGTAATAAGGGGCTCTCCGGGTGAAAGTGATAACGAGATCCTAATGTTAGATTTAGTAAACTTCATTTAACCCGAATAGAGGAGAGATCAGAGTCCCAGAGTAAAGGTCGAGGAGTAAAAGATCCTACTACCACCAAATGGCGACGTGTGCCCGTAGGACACACAACCATGTTAGTAAAAGTTTTTGCAACGTCTAGACTCGACTTCGGCCAAGGAGTGTGGAAGGGGGATTCCTACAGGCAGTCGGCTCTGATACCAACTTGTGACGCCCCCGATTCAAACGTACACTAATCATGCACGCAAACGTGTACGATCAAGATCAGGGACTCACGGGAAGATATCACAACACAACTCAAAAAAAATAAGTCATACAAGCATCATAATACAAGCCAGGGGCCTCGAGGGCTCGAATACAAGTGCTCGATCATAGACGAGTCAGCGGAAGCAACAATATCTGAGTACAGACATAAGTTAAACAAGTTTGCCTTAAGAAGGCTAGCACAAACTGGGATACAAATCGAAAGAGGCGCAGGCCTCCTTCCTGGGATCCTCCTAAACTACTCCTGGTCATCGTCAGCGGGCTGCACGTAGTAGTAGGCACCTCCGCTGTAGTAGTCGTCATCGACGGTGGCGTCTGGCTCCTGGGCTCCATCATCTGGTTGCAGCAATCGAGTAGAGATAGGGGAAAAGGGGGGAACAATGCAACCGTGAGTACTCATCCAAAGTACTCGCAAGCAAGGAGCTACACTACATATGCATGGGTATATGTGTAAAGGGCCATATCAGTGGACTGAACTGCAGAATGCCAGAATAAGAGGGGGATAGCTAGTCTTATCGAAGACTACACTTCTGGTCACCTCCGTCTTGCAACAGGTAGAAGAGGGTAGGTTGAAGTCCTCCAAGTAGCATCTCCAAGTAGCATCTCCAGTAGCATCGCATAACATAGACCTACCCGGCGATCCTCTCCTCGTCGCCCTGTTAGAGAGCGATCACCGGGTTGTATCTGGCACTTGGAAGGGTGTGTTTTATTAAGTATCCGGTTCTAGTTGTCATAAGGTCAAGGTACAACTCCAAGTCATCCTGTTACCGAAGATCACGACTATTCGAATAGATCAACTTCCCTGCAGGGGTGCACCAACTTACCCAACACGCTTGATCCCATTTGGCCGGACACACTTTCCTGGGTCATGCCCGGCCGCGGAAGATCAACACGTCGCAGCCCCACCTAGGCTCAACAGAGAGGTCAGCACGCCGGTCTAAACCTAGGCGCCCAGGGGTCTGGGCCCATCACCCTGAACACACCTGCACGTAGCAAGGGCGGCCGAAAGCAGACCTAGCCTAGTGGCGTTCCAGTCCAATTCGGCGCGCGCCGCTCAGTCGCTGACGTCACGAAGTGCTTCGGCTGATACCACGACGCCGAGTGCCCATATCTTTCCCACGTAGTTGGTTAGTGCGTATAGGCTCGTAGCCAACTCAGATCAAATACCAAGATCTCGTTAAGCGTGTTAAATATCCGCGAACACCGAACAGGGCCAGGCCCACCTCTCTCCTAGGCGGTCTCAACCTGCCCTGTCACTCCGCCTCAAAGATCCACTCGCGGGTGCTCCACCAGCCGACCCGACTTTAGTCTCCAAATGTATCATGTATAAAGTATATAGTATATACCCGTGATCACCTCCCGAGTGATCACGGCCCGATAGTATAGCACAGTAGACGGACAAGAATGTAGGGCCACAAATGGAAATACTAGCATCCTATACTAAGCAAGTAGGATTGTAGGTAAAGGTAACAACAGTAGTAACAAGGACAGGCTATGCATCAGGATAGGTATAACAGAAAGCAGTAACATGCTACACTACTCTAATGCAAGCAGTATAGAGTAGAATAGGCGATATCTGGTGATCAAGGGGGGGCTTGCCTAGTTACTCAGACAAGGAGGGGTCGTCGGAGACGTAGTCGACCACAGGGGCATCAGCATTGGTCTCGGAGTCTACCGGAAAGGAGTAACGGAGGGGGAACACAATAAATAACAGAGCAATCAAATGTAACACAAAGCAAGACGCGGCAATACGTTGTGCTAGGGGTGACCTAACGTAGGGATAGGCGGTACCGGTGAAGGGGGAAACATCCGGGAAAATATCCCCGGTGTTTCGTGTTTTCGGGCAGAGGAGCCGGAGGGGGAAAGTTGCGAGTTTGATATGTTAGGGGTGCGTGGCGGACGAACGGACTGCGTATCCGGATTCGTCTCATTGTTCTGAGCAACTTTCATGTTGAAGATATTTTAATCCGAGTTACGGATTAAAAGATATGATTTTCTAAAGATTTTATTAATTCCTGGAATTTAATTCATTAATTAATTAATTCGAAAAATGGATTTATGACGTCAGCATGATGTCATGCTGACGTCAGCAGTCAACAGAGTTGACTTGGTCAACCTGACATGTGGGTCCAGTGGGACCCACCTGTCATTCTCTGTTTAGGTTGATTACAGATTAGATAATTTAATTACTATTTAATTAACCTAACTAGTTAATTAAATTAATTAAACCGGATTAATTAACTTAATTAATTCATTAGATAATTAATTAATTATTAATTAATTTTATTAAATCTTTGTTTTTATTTATTATCTTCTTTTTTTTAATTCCCTTTTTTTTATAAAACGTTATGGGGGCGGGCCCCAATTGTCATGGGGCCAGGGGAGCCTATGCAGGCGTGCGGTTACGGGCGCCACCCGAACGAGCACTCGCCCGCAGGGCGGGACGAGGCTGCCGAGGCGCCAACGGCGCGGCACGCCGGCGCGGCCAACCGGGGCCACGGCGGGCGGAGGGGAGGGGTGGGATTGGAGCGGGAGGCCGGCGCAGATGGTCGCGGTGGCCGGCGAGGTCGCCACGGGCGGTCTCCAGTAGAGACGGCGAGCGGGGCGACGTGGGGAACGGGGCGGCGTGTTGGCCGTGGTGCGGTGAGCGCGCCTGGGCACGCGCGTGAGTGCGGTGACCACGGGGGGGGGAGTAGAGAGGGAGCGCGGGGGTGCGGCCATGGGCGCGGCCGGAGCAGGACCGAGAGGAGGGGAGGGGCGAGGCGGAGCTCACTGAGGGGGGTGTAGGGCACGGGTAGCGGGCGTGACGGCGGTCGGGGAGGACCGGCAAGGAGGAGGACGGGGACGCGAGATCCCGCGACGACGGTGGAGCTCCGGCAAAAGGGGGCTCGGCGATGTGGCTCCAAGCGACGGCGAACCAGGGCGGTGGCCGATCCTGGCGAAGGCGGTGAGGGGACTCCGGCGGCGCGGCCCTCGTGCGGCGCCAGTGGTGGTCGGGGCACGATGCGGCGGGGCGCACCCGGCCGTCGGGGCCTGCGGCGGGGCGGCGTCGTTGGAGGGGGGGGTCGGGGCCCTCTGCCCCGATCCGGACGGGGAAGGGGAGAGAGGCGTGCGGGGTCTGGTGAGGGGGAGGCCGTGGCACGGGCGCGAGGGAGGGGGGGTCGTCGCCGGCGGGCGGCGGGATTGGCGATGGGTTCGGGGCGCCGGGCGTCGGCCCGATCTCGATTGGATCGGGGGGGAGAAAGCGCGTGGGGGGGAGTGGGGAATGGGGGGTTACGGGTTAGGGTTTCCGTCGCCCCAGGGGGGGGCTATAGGCGCCGGCTGGGCCAGCCTGGTTGGCCCAGAGGCCAGCTGGGCTGTGGCCCAGTGGGGGGGGTTCTTTCTCTCTTTTATTCTTCTTCTTTTTGTTTTCTTTTTCCTTTTCTTTTATTTATTCCTTTCGGTTTTATTAAATTATTAATTTATTTCAATTTTGAAGAATGTGAGAACAACACCTAAATATGGTATGTTAAAGATACCACTTCCACATTAGTTTGGACAGCTAAACAAAATAGTTCAATATTTTACAAAATACAAAAGGCATTTAATTACTTTCTTTTGCTGCTGTTTTATTTTCCTTTGAGCATTTAAACTTTTTATAAAAATGTGGTTTCATCACCATAATTACCTATGTATTATTTGGTTCACTCCGAACATTTTAATTTTAATATTTGGAAACTTTTATTGTTTGCTCGATTTTGAATTTGAAGTTCGAACTAGGTTCCGAACTAACGCGAGTTTATCCACAGTAACCGAGGTGACGTGGCATCATTAGCGGGGATTACTGTAGCTTAATTACCCGGGCGTCACAGTAGGTATGAAGAACAGACTCGATCTAATCTACGAAAAACTGTAAAATCTGACCGAGCAACCTGAAACTCTGATACCACTTGATAGAGGCAAAGGTGTCCCGATGTTTCGATGAGATGGTGGCTATCGTTTTCTGTGGGAGTCGACCTTGACGATCCGACTACGAACATGCGAGACGTCGCGCCTTAGCAATCGCTAAACCAACTTCCGAGGGTTATTGACCACGCCGGAGCACGATCAACCTGACCATGAGGGTCTGTTTCCTGTGAGCAAACGAAGAACAAGCAAGAAACTGAGATTGCAATCTAGATATTGCGAATATAAGATGAAAGCTTTATTGATCAAGGTGGGGTTCTGTGACGTCTTGGTCTGGTCGTTGGACACAAACGAAGTACGCGAAGTTGCAGCTATGGCGAACTTTTAATCTAAATAAAACCCAACGCCTAAACGATGCCCTAAGGGCTGTATATATGGAGGAGAGAGGGGGAATTTCGTGGCCCTTAGTGGAGGGGTCCGAAACCAACCCTAACTCTTGTTTCCCCACACATACGGACTCTAAAAACAGCCTATACTTAAGTACTTCGAAAATACATGGGCCTGGCCCAATAATACCGTGACGCAGCACCTAAAATAGCCTCTGGACGAAATTTATGAAGTGGCATCTTGTATATTTCGTCCCATGCTTCATGCACTCATTATGGTGTCTTCAGAGTCCTGGAATCATCACTTGTAACTTCGTTCTTGTTCCCCTTGCGCATGCCATCATCTCCATGCTTGAACTTGCTCCAAGGTTCGTCTTTCTTGACCAAGCTAGGCCCTTCATTTGTAAGCAAAACAAATGTATCCAATTTAGGCAGCATCATATTCTCATGAACATTAGAATCGTTACCAAGAAACGAAAGTACCTGATAATTCAATTGGCGTGCGCGAGCTCTAGTAATCGGTCCAGTGTGTATAGCAGCAGGGGCTGTGGGTGTAACAATGGTATTGATGTCCTCATCAGTGGGGACCCCGACTCATAAGTCGTGATCGCTGAATGCACGTGTGCAGTGATCCCAGAGATAAATGCTCACTTAACACACAAAAGCTGAATAACAAGAGTATTACATCCATACATACCGTCTTACACAAATTATGACCATTACGGTCATGTCTTACATAGATAAAGCCACAAGGGTTGAATACCAAATAAACTTAAGAAGCGGAAATCTTTGTTGATAAATAAAACCCATGCCATCTGCCTTAACCCTACAGGCATTCTGACTGGGAAACATCCTAGTTCGCATGTTCGTCTCCAAAGAACTCTCCTTCAAACTCATGTTCTTCCATGCCTGGCCAATTAAATAACCAGTGGCAAGCCAATGAGTACTTTGAATGTACTCGCAAGCAACCCATGATTGGAACAGGTCACAATAATGTAATGATAAAGCACTAAGTAGGTAGTTTGCAGAATGCTTGTTTTGAGTGCGAAGACATGATCTATCAACATGTAAAGTATGCATCATGAAAGCACAGATATCCGTATGTACAAGTTACAGATATCAACATAAGCGGAATTGGACACCAATCCAACTTGATCATCGTGTCAAGCCATCTGACTTAACCCAAATAGTTTTATCAACACACCCACACGCGGTTTGTAAAACTCTGGACGTAGTTTAAGCAGCACCGCCCAACTGTCCTTGACCATGGACACAGCTATTCGAATAGTTTTACACTCTGCAGAGGTTGCACACTTTACCCACAAGATCCGGGGAACGTTCGTGTCTTCCACGACCCGCGGTACCTCGAGTACCTGGGGTAAGCACCCGATCACTATCTTTCCCTAGACGACACTAACATAGAGTCCACTCGATTGGTAGTAACCTCTGTGCCCAACATTTCACATCTTGAAATTTATGGAGCCTCGCTCCCATATTCATCACATACCACAAGCACGGGGTACCAACGGTGTGTCTAGTGCCCTGTGAAAATAGTCATGGCAGCCCTACCTGGCATGACCCCGTCCCGAGAGAGCGCAACAACAACTCTCATGTCAATAGTAATGCGGGGTCCAAGCTAGTATCGGCCTAGGTAATCAATAATGCCATTTCCCATATAAGGGTAGAGTGGTTGCGTAGGTAAAGTTGGGTCAGTCGACAAATCTTAAATCTAATCCGTTTTCGAAAACAACACACACACTTGCCTCGGTACACCACTTCATCATCAAGTGGTTACCCAACTCATTATCTCCCTCGGGCATAAGTGGCACCCGACAGGGTTTTCAAAAAAGTCTTTTGAAAATACTTTGCCTTCATCACCATGCATATTCCCGTCTCTTTTGTGAAGCAACTACTCCAGCACCCTACCTACTACCACCGGCATAACCCTCCTAAGGAGGTAGGGTCATGCACCATGCAAGTATCAACGAGGAAAGCAACGGAGGCAAGCCACCTCAAGTGGTCACCATTTTATCATGATTTCGATGCAAGCAATGAAAGTGCCATATGACATGCATAAAAGGGTTTCTTAGATATGGTCAAAGGGCTACTTGCCTGCCTCAGCAAAGTCTTCTGGGTCTTCAAAGTCTTCTGGTCCAATTCCTTCGTCGGCAACACAATCTATCGTCGCAAAATAATAATGAGAAAAATAAGGCAATAATAAATCAGAAAAACCAAAGTGCTCAGAAAAATGTCAACTTATTTTTGTTAAATACTAGGATGAAAACTAAGAAGGGGGAAATTCCTAGTTTCGGATTTGGAGTGGCAGAATAGGAGAAATGGATTTTCAGAGGGGTTTAAATATATTCAAATTTGAATTTGAATATGAGCAGTAGATAAAAGTTGGTTGGACATGAATGAAAGTTATACCATTAAATAGGTGGGATTTTGACAAGATTTTAGGAACTGGAATTATTGCATTTGGATTAATATTTAATCCTGTGGAATTTTTGGAAAAGGGACAGAAAAAGAAAAAGAGAAAGGGCACTATGCCCGCTGGGCCAGAACAGCTGCAGTGTAGCAGGCCCAGAGGGGAAAAGGCCCAAGCGAGCCAGCGCGCGTGCACGCCAGATTTTCAAACCTAACGGGCGGGGCCCGGGCGTCAGCGAGAGAGAGAGGGGCGAGGGTGAGGTGAGGATGACAGGTGGGCTCCACCTGTCATCTCTAACCTCGTGGTAGAGAGGTGGGCAAGCTCACTGGCGATGCTACAGGGCACGGCAGGTCGAGCGGGTGGCACCGTTGGACTCAGGAGGATGTCGCCGTTCAGGTGGTGGTGAAGGTGGTCGCCGGGGCAGCCTGGTTCGTCGGTGACGAGGTCACGCGACGGAGGTGCTTTGGGCGTTGGTGGTTTCGGCTGTTACCGGCTGCAAAAAGAGTGGGGAAGAGAGGGGAAAGGGTTAGTGATGCCGTGTGATTACAGATGGAGAGAGAATGAGGGCGGAGGAGGCCTGTACCGTGCGAACACCGACAAGCCGAGGCGGCGGAACTCGAGCTCGATCTCGAGCTCAGGTGGCTCTGGAGGCAAATGGGTGGTGCGGGAGATTGATTAGGAGTCTGGGGGAGCGACAGGGAGTGAGAGAGAGGCTCGGGGTCGCCTTATATAGGATGGCCGAGGTCCACCATAGGCGCGGCCTACGGGTGTCCGCGGGATCGGCTCGGGTTGCCGTTAGAGAGGAAATGGAGGGCTCGGGGTGTTCGTGGGAGTGGTTTAGGGTGCCAGGGAGAGAGAGGAGGAGCAGGACGAGCTGTGGGCAGGCCACAGGAGCTGTGCGAGCATTGGCCGAGTGGGGCGGCGCTCTGGCGCGAGCTACAGGAGAGATAGGAGGGCGCGGGAGCAAGTGGGCGGCCTGCTGGTGTGGAGCAGACGTCGAGGGGCATCGACTGGCGTGCGGGGAGGCTCAAGGCGGTCGGGGGACGCGGCGTCAACGGTCGAGTGCTCTGCCAGGCGCTCCAGAGCGCGACTTTGGCCGTCATCTGCGGTTTTCCCACGTTCTCGTGCGTCCACTTGCGTCTGGCAACTACAGGGGGAATGGGCGAAAGCTGGGGAGAGCCTTGGATGCTCTAGAAAGCTGAGGGGAGAGAAGGAGTGTCACATCCCTGTGTTAGTCATGCATTAGGATTGGTTGAACATGTGCATCATGTTTAAATTTATTTTAAATTTGAAATGGGGATGACAGAACCCCCAGTACCCCCCCTGGAACAACTAGGGTTTACTAAAAACTTTTTCAATGAACCTGAAATGCCCTTCTAAAAAGCCCACCCTTTTTGTTTTGGGTTAAAACCTTTGACAAAAATGGTGCACATTTTTATAGGACATCTTAAGGTCATTGGATTAATTCTTATAGTATTTGCATTTGGGCATTTAAATGCTATAAAATATTTTAAATGCTCAACTAATCATAAACTAAAATGTTTGCTGTTGGATATATTCTAAGCGGTAGCCATGATTAATTTTATGATTTTTGGAAATGCCCTGGCATTTTTAATAAAGCCCTGAAGTTACAGAAATAATAGAATAAAAAAACAGAAAAGGAGAGAGAAAGGAACTTACCTGTCTCCCTGGCCTGGCCCAGCTCGGCCCAGCCCACTGGCCACTGCCAGTCATCCTCCTCCTCTCGCCAGGAGGACGAGAGGCGCGTGGCCGGCGCCCGCATCCACACGTCGGCCACCTCCTGCTTCTGCCGACGCCCGGACGCCGTCTACGAGTGCCACACACTCCCCCTCGTCCCCCTCTCACTTTCCCCACTCTCCCCGTGCCCCTCTCCCCCCTCTGGCTCTCTCCCCATCCCCTGCCGAGCACAGCCGTCGCCGCCGACAAGCACCACCGCGGCCACCTCCTCTCCCTCGCTTCTCTGACCGGCCTAGAGGCTCCGCCTCGACCCCCTCTTCCTTCCACCCCGAGCCACGCCACCGCAGGAGCCCCACATCGCCGCCACGAGTCGTCTTCCCCGAGCACGGCCGCCGGACTCCATCGACGGATTCACCGTCGCCAAGCCGTCCCCGAGCAAGCCTAGCCCCTCTTCGTGATCGTTGTGAGCTCCGCCATCGTTTCCCCCTCTCCCCGCGCTCGTCCGCATCCTCTAACCACCATGGACATCGGAGCCGATAGCTCCTCACCGCCGGCCATGTCGCCATCGTGGCCACGGCCGTGCAAGCTTGCACCCGAGCTCACCACTGCACTCAGTACATCCCCACGAGTCGAACGCGGCCAATCCCACGTGTTGTTGTGCAACCTAGCATGTTTTCCGCCGAGGCCCGAACTCCGGCCACCGCGGACGTGCTCGCCGCCGTCGTTTCTGGCCTCCCCGAGCTCCACCTCCACCACCAAACACCACGGCTTGTACCCAGCTACTCGTAGGACCAAACCGCAGTCGATTTGGTCGACTGTGGGCAAAACCCGAGCCCTTCCGCCGCGTCTGTCGTCGCCGGTGTCAAGCCGCCGGTGAGTTGACCACTTTTTAACCGTGGACTGACGCGTGGGCCCAGGTTGACTTCCCCCCTGAGCCTATGACAGGTGGGGCCGGCCCGTTAATTAGTTTAGGATTAGTGTTAACTAATTTTAATTAGTTTAGTAACTGACATGTGGGCCCACGCCCCACTGACAGTTAATTAGTACTAACTTAATCCTGTTAATTAGCTGAGACACTGACAGACAGGGCCCACCAGTCAGGTTTGACTAGCCCTGGCGCCTTTGACTCGCAGACGTCACAGTGACGTAGTGCTGATGCATTTATTCTTTTCTGGATTTATTTTTATATAGGAAATTTCAGAAAATAGCCAAAACTTCTAAAAATCATAGAAAATCAACCATAGCTCCAAATCAAACAAATTATATATGAAAAATGATCAGAAAAATTCAATCTATCCATCTGTAATGGTTTCATGCATGACAAAACAAGTTAACCTTGCTGTTTAAGCAAAATAAGATAATGCACTAATAAGGCTATGTTAAATGAACTAACATTTGAATCTTTGATTCAAATGAGTTCATTCCTTTCTGTTTTAGCTTGCATTAGGCCAAGACACATTCATTTTGCCATGTCATAGCATGCATCATATTGTTGCATATTGTCATGTGTTGATTATGTTTCGGTGTGTCTTTCATGGTAGGTTCTGCCTCCGAGGATAACCCCGAGTATCCGTCTGAAGGGCAGTACCGTACTACCACTACATCAGGCAAGCAACCCATTGATCATTCCGATACAAACCCATGTTCTCGCTTCTGCTCTTGTTTACTGCATTAAGACAACGCGATTCAAACTGTTGTGTGCTACGGTAGTTGAACCCTTATACTCTGCATGACCTGTCATTGCCACAGTAACTAGATGAAACCCACTAGCATGTGTAGGAGTTGATTGAGCCATGTATGTGTTTCCTACCTTGCTATACCTGCCATGCTTAGAGTTGTGTCAGGTCTGGTTCATCTAGGTGATGGGCTAGAGTGAAATGATTATGTCGGTAATGTGAGGGATGTGTTGAACATGATTTGGTAAAGGTATTGATGAGAGGCCATGTAGGAGTACATGGTGGGTTGTTTCATTGAGGCCGGCCATATGAACTGAGATATGTATGTGTGATTTAAGATTCAGTTACTACCACACATTGGGCCCGAAACCAATGGTCCCTCTCGGCTTCTTATTCACCCTAGTACTCTGTCCAGGAGTTGCAATTAGTTTCTGGTGTTTGTAGGTTATGTGTTGGCGGCCGTGCGTAGCGCTGACCCTAGGGGTGGGCTATGTTGCGGTAGATACACCGTGGCATGGTGTACCGAGTCACCCGTTTGGTGTCTCGGGAGCCCTGTTCACATCGTTTGGGGCCGTATGTGGAAACCTCGGCCGGGCTCCCTGCGGATGGAACCTGGATAGGCGATAAACCTGGACTAGAGGCTTGAGTGTTTAGGTAGGTCGTGGCCGACACCCTCGTTGGGCTTCCTCTTGAAGGTTGCCGAGTACATGTCGTGTAAACGGTGGTAAGTGGTGAAAGCGTGTATGAAGAAGTACACCCCTGCAGGGTATAAAACTATTCGAATAGCGCGCGTCCGCGGTAAAGGACTACTTGGTTGCCTATACAGTTCATAGACAAGTTAATGGATACTACTAAAAGACTCAAGATAAGTGTGAGTACCAAGGATGGCCCTCTCGTAGGATGACGAGGGAGGATCCCCGGTGGAGTATTGTGTTGGTGAGTAGTGGACTCGTGTGCTAAAACTATTTTATTAGTGGTGTTTCGTAGGATAGCTTAGCCAAGAGTCAAAGCTGGCTTGCTGCAATAACTCCACCACCTTCTTGAGAACGAGCATGTATAGTAGGTTCTGATGTAAGACTTGCTGAGTACCTTTGTACTCATGTTTGCTTAATTACTGTTTTCAGACGACAACACCGCCCCCTCCGATGGGTTCTACGTAGACCTTGATGTCGACGAGTGACTAGCCACCCAGGTGGTGATCCTGGCCATGGAGGGCCCTATGTAGATAGACAGGCTTCGAGAAGCCTTCTTGCTTTCTAGTGTCTGTACTCAGAATATTTGCTTCCGCATGTGCTTGTATGCTTGTATGACTTGAGTGTCGGGTCATGTGACCCCTACCTGTATGAACATGTTATGTATGCCTCTCTGGAGCCTTTAAATAAAGTACTTGAGTTGTAGAGTTTTGTTGTGATGCCATGTTGTATTTGCACATATCGAGCATATTGTGTGTATGATTGAAATGCTTGGTATGTGTGGGATCCGACAATCTAGTTGTTTATCCTTGGCAGCCTTTCTTATGGGGAAATGTAGTCTAGTGCTCCTGGAGCCATAGTAGTCCGCTACAGCCCGGTTCACCGGAGTCCTGCTAGCCCAGCACTACTGCTCAGGACACTTGACTGGCCAGCATGTGTTTCACCTCGTTCCTATGTCTGTCCCTTCAGGGAAATGTCACGCGGTGACATCCGGAGTCCTGCATAGCCTGCTACAGCCCGGGTTCCCCGGAGTCCTGTTAGCCCAGTGCTACAGCCCGGATTCACACGATGATGACCGACATGCTCGATGTGATTCATGTATGCCTGTCTCCATAGGTCTATGCCGCTTTGGGTTCACGACTAGCCATGTCGGCCCGGGTTCTCTGTCATATGGATGCTAGCGACACTATCATATACGTGAGCCAAAAGGCGCAAATGGTCCCGGGCCATGGTAAGGCGACACCCGTGGGATACCGTGCATGAGGCCGCAATGTGATATGAGGTGTTACCGGCTAGATCGTTGTGACTTGGAACCGGGGTCCTGACAAGGAGGCTGAGAGAGAGGGAGGAATCCACTATCCAGACAAGAAAAATGGGGTTCTCCCCCCTTCATCATTGCTTCCTCGGGCAGAAAAGCATACATGTGCTAGAGGGGGACTAGGAGGATCCGTGGTAAAACTTTGAGCACATGGAGATTAGTGGAAGGGGTCAAAATGGTGTTTTTGGAAATGTGGCAGAAGGTGTTTGTTGTTGGTTTGGGCAAGAAAATGAATTACACTTGCCATGAGACTCCATAGGATGAAATGGCACATATAATTAGGGCCTTCCACCAATTTCGAGCTCATTTGGGTAAAGTTGACAATGCAACTTTTGTAAACCCTAGAAATTAGCCTAAATGAACTTGTGTAGATCTAGTTGAGCAAATCACTTCCCTTTGATTCACCACTTGGTGTAGTGGCCTCATTTGGTCATGTGAACATGCTCACAAAAGTTGGGGTCAAGGAGAGAAAGTTGGTAGTACAAAGTTTTTCGAATTTGAATTTGGACAGAGATGGTTTTGGGCACTTTTCTGAACCAAAATAGTTTGAATTAAGCTGAAACTTTGCAATGTCATCATATAATGTATACGTGACTTGCGATGACTGTCTCCATAGGTCTGTGCCGCTTTGGGTTCACGACTAGCCATGTCGGCCCGGGTTCTCTGTCATATGGATGCTAGCGACACTATCATATACGTGAGCCAAAAGGCGCAAACGGTCCTGGGCCATGGTAAGGCGACACCCGTGGGATACCGTGCGTGAGACCACAATGTGATATGAGGTGTTACCGGCTAGATCGTTGTGACTTGGAATCGGGGTCCTGACAGCGTTGGCATCAGAGCTGGACTGCATGTAGGTTCGTTGAGCCAAACTGGTCGATGTCGAGTCTAGAAATGCTTTAGTTATATGTAGGGGAATTGATTGTGGGAGGGAACGTAAGGCTCTTTTACTCCTTTACCTTATGCCCTCTGATCTAAGTCATTCTCTTCTCATTCAACGTGGGTTAAGGACTAGGCTCTCTTCTTCTATCAGGTTCACGTGTTACTAATCCGTAGTAGCTTATAGGGTTGTTGTTACAAGCCTCAGTACAGTTTCCACTACTTTTAGTATGTTGCCAGTTGAATCAAAACCTTGATATGATGTTGTTGAGTGGTATTGCAAACTGTTGTGGGTGTCTCAATCCTTTTCTGAGCATTTACAGCTGTTATGCTGTCCAATTTTCCCTAGAAATTCTAATGTCTTTGCATTGTGGTTGTGCTTTCAGATGGCCACTCGTGCTCAAAACCAAGTGGTTCGCCTGACCCGGTGCCTCGATGTGCTTGGTCATACTGCTATGTTAGTCCAGGTAATGATCAAGATGGGTTACCGTTGGTATCCCGAATACACTATCGAAGAGCAATTCCGAGACTTCAACCAGAGCCAGTACCTCTGTACCGTCAGGATATATCCCTCTTATCCTGGAGCCACTGAGCACCTTCACTGTTCCTATGGACTCGGGGTTACTGTTGAGATGGCTGTGCAGGATGCTGCCTATTCCCTAATGACCATCATGCGAGTCCGGACTGGCCTGCTTCAGAACACCGACTTCTGTTATATGCCAGCTTCACTTCCGGGAGTGCAAGGGTATCTCCAGGCTATTTATGCTGACCCCACACATGAGGAGTCACTACTCTGCACCACTGCCGAGATGCTCGAGGATAAGCACCGCGAAAATCAGGCCTTGCGTATGGAGCTTTTTAACTCTCGTGCTGATCACTGGGCCACTTTGACTCGGTTTGCACCGGCGGTACAGGCAAGATACATGGATCTGAGGGATCTGTACCCTGTATGGTCTGGATTGCCAGATTGTATGGAGTGGCGCGATGTAGGAGGCATCACCCCTCCTCGTGGTCCCCGTCTGCCACCACCTGTGGGACCAAGGCCACATCCGAGTCCCTATGGTCCGCAGGCTCCACAGGACCGTCTGTTCCCAGATGATCATGTTCGACTTCCAGGCTGTGGTGGCGACTTCTATGAGGATTACTACGGAGTCGTTTGAGCTAGTAGTAGTGTCACTAGTATTGTAGTAATTGTATTCTCACAGTCCTGCGTGACCGTGGGATACGACTTGGTGTGTATCACGCTCCGGAGGTGTAGAAAAATAATGTATAGGAGCTTGGAATGCCTCCGATGAGATTTAATGTCTTTCACCGTAGTTGTACTCTAGCCTGGGCTTGTACTAAACTATGTACAGTGTGTATGACCAATGGTATATATATGGCAGTTTCTATATTACCATGTCGTGCAATGAACATCTTAGCATTCCATGTTATCCATTACATTCTGCACTTCCTTGCTAAGTTTGTGCCATCCTTATCTAAACCGTTGTCTTGTTTTCTCCTAGGACGGTCAACACCCGCAGCAACCCTGCTGCCCCGGAGCAGGGGGAAGCCAGTGCATCTAGGGGTGAAAATCTGCCTCACCCGCCTTCTCTGGCCGAAGTGATGCTGGAGGCGGAAAGAAACAAGCGTGAGACTAACCGCTTGCTGGAGCGGATTGAGCAGAACACTGCACGCCATCAACGAAATGACTTGGTGTCAATCAATGACTTCATCAAGTTGTACCCACCAAAGTTTAATCATTCCGTCGAGCCCCTCGACGCGGATGACTGGCTTCGCAGCATCACCCACAAGCTATGTTCTGCCAACGTAGATGAAGCTGATAAGGTTACTTATGCTGCCTATCACCTCGAAGGCCCTGCTAGCCTTTGGTGGGAAAACTTTGAAGCTATGCGCCCGGTCGGCCAAATCACTACTTGGGCTGAATTCAGTGAGGCTTTCCATGAGCATCACATTCCGGAAGGTCTCATAGATCGCAAGAGGGAAGAGTTCTACAATTTCACCCAAGGAAGACTGACTGTGGATGCATATAGCCGTGAATTTGGGAATCTGGCACGATATGCTCCTGAAGAGGTATCCACCAACGCTAAGAAGTAGGCAAGGTTCCGCAAGGGACTTAGCCCTGAGCTTCGCCGTGATCTTCGTCTGCACGAGTGCACCTCCTTTCAGAAGTTGGTCAATAAAGCCATCAGTGCTGAGACATGCCAGTCTGACTGTGACGCTTCACGCAAGCACTCTCGTGATTTTGGCTCTTCATCCGGCTCTGGATCTCAGAAGTGCCGGGTGTGGATTCCAAGAACGGCACTGCCACCCAGGTTCATTCCGAGGCCATCCTGTGAGGCGCCTCGCCCCAACCAGCAGTTTGCACCGCCCAAGCCCTATGGTGGCCCCGCTGCTAATGCTGCTCCACGCCCCAATGTTGTGACATGTTTCAAGTGTGGAGAGCCGGGTCACTATAGTCGAGAGTGTCCCCAGAACAACAACCCCAATCAGTCTGGAAATTCCGTTGGTCGTGGTAAGCCAGCGGGAAAGACATTCTACGCCAAGCTGGTCACCACTGCACATGGCCATGTCAACTATGTTTCAGCCGGGGAGGCTCATGAGGATCCTAACGTCCTTGGTACGCTCCTTGTTAATTGCCATCCGGCATCTGTTCTTTTCGATACTGGAGCATCTCATTCATTCATATCCGAGAACTATGCTCGATTGCATAACACGACATTCTGTGACATGCCCACTTCCATGGTAATTCAAACTCCGGGTTCCAAATGGCAAACTTCTAGAGTAAGCCATGGGAACGAAATTCTTGTTGATAGACTTGTCTTCCTTGCATCCTTAATAGCTCTTAAGTCCTCGGACATTAACATCATCTTGGGTATGGACTGGATGTCAGCTCATTATGCTAAGATTGATTGTGCCACTAGAACCGTTCAACTTACTCACCCATCGGGCAAGACAGTCAATGTCTTAACTCAAGTGGCCAAGCGCCAGCTTTACTCCCTAAATGCCAACCCCCTTCCAGACCTTGAGGATATTCCAGTAGTCCGAGACTTTCCGGATGTCTTTCCAAAAGAACTGCCAGGTGTTCCACCTGACAGGGATGTCGAGTTTGTGATAGACCTTGTTCTAGGAACCATTCCAATTTCTAGAAGACCCTATAAGATGGCACCCTTAGAACTAGCCGAGCTTTAGAACCAACTCGATGAGTCCTTGAAAAAGGGTTTCATCCGTCCTAGTTCCTCTCCTTGGGCTTGCCCCGTCCTCTTTGTCAAGAAGAAGGATGGAACGGATCGGATGGTTGTAGATTACCGACCTGTCAACTTGGTCACCATAAAGAACAAGTATCCGCTTCCCAGGATCAACGATCTGTATGATCAGCTCGCTGGATCCTCAATCTTTTCCAAGATGGATTTGAGGTTGGGATACCATCAAATCAAAATCATAAACGGAGACATTCCCAAAACGGCCTTTGTTATTCGCTATGGCCAATACGAGTACACCGTTATGTCCTTCGGTTTAACCAATACCCCAGCCACCTTCTCTCGGTTAATGAACTCGGTCTTCATGGAGTATTTGGATAAATTCGTCGTAGTTTACCTCGATGACATACTCATCTACTCCAAGAATGAAGAGTAACATGCCAAACATCTAAGGCTGGTGTTGACGAAACTTCGAGAGCATCGCCTTTATGCCAAATTCTCCAAGTGTGAATTTTGGTTGCCAGAAGTGACCTATCTAGGCCATGTAATCTCTGGTAAGGGTATTGCTGTCAATCCCGAGTGAGTTCAAGCCATCCTTGATTGGACTCCACTTGAGACGGTCAAGCAAGTTCGGAGCTTCCTTGGCTTAACAAGCTATTGCCGCCGCTTCCTCTAACTGAACTCCTCAAGAAAGATAAAAAGTTCGAGTGGACCCCACAGTGCGAGTTCAGCTTTCAGGAACTAAAAAGACACCTGACATCTGCTCCCGTACTGGTACCACCAGATTTCTCCAAGGACTTTATTATCTATTGCGACGCCTCGCGACAAGGACTAGGTTGCATACTCATGCAAGATCGTCAGGTAATTGCCTATGCTTCACGGCAATTACACCCACATGAGGAAAACTATCCCACACATGATCTAGAGCTTGCAGCTGTAGTCCATGCACTCAAAACTTGGCGACATTACCTCCTCGGTAATCATGGCGAGATCTTCACCGATCACCAAAGTTTGAAATATATATTCACCCAACCGGATTTGAATCTCAGGCAAAGACGTTGGGTCGAGTTGATCTCGGATTACGACTTGGGAATAACTTACACCCCGGGCAAAGCCAATGTCATGGCTAATGCGCTAAGTCGTAAATCTTATTGTAACAACCTGATGTTACAAAAAAGTCAACCACTTCTCCACGAGGAATTTTGTAAGCTCAATCTTCACATTGTTCCTCGAGGATTCCTATCCACCCTGGTGGCGAAACCTACCCTTACGGATCAGATCATCAAGGCACAGAAGGTAGATCCGGGAATCTCCCGTATTAGGAGAAACATTAAGAAAGGAGTCACGGATTGTTTCTTCATTGATGATCAAGGTGTCGTATACTTGGAAACCGCTTAGTGGTTCCCAAGGCACAAAACCTGAGGCGGCTGATCCTTAAGGAAGCTCATGAATCCCCTCTCACCATTCATCCCGGTAGTACTAAAATGTATGAAGACCTACGCCAGAGGTTTTGGTGGACTAGGATGAAGAGAGAAATCGCTCAATACATTGCTAATTGCGACATTTTTCATCGTGTTAAAGCAGAGCATCAACGGCCTACTGGCACCCTTCAACCTTTGGCTATTCCTGAGTGGAAATGGGATAAAATCAGTATGGATTTCATTACTGGGTTTCCCAGGACCAAGAGAGGGAATAATGCCATCTTCGTTGTGATCGACCGTCTTTCCAAAGTAGCCCATTTCCTACCTGTTCGTGAGAGTATCACCGCTAGCCAGCTAGCTGATTTATACATCTCCCGAATAGTGTCTCTTAATGGTGTCCCATTGGAAATTAACTCAGACCGTGGGAGTCTCTTCACCTCTCGATTTTGGGAAAGTTTCCAAAATGCTATGGGAACTCGTCTCTCTTTTAGCACCGCCTTCCATCCTCAATAAAGTGGTCAAGTAGAGCGAGTCAATCAAATTCTGGAAGATATGCTCCGAGCTTCTGTCATCTCATTCGGAATGGGTTGGGAGAAATGCCTTCCATTCGTGGAGTTTGCTTATAACAATAGTTATCAAGCTAGTTTGGGCAAAGCTCCTTTCGAAGTTCTCTATGGACGAAAATGTCGAACGCCTCTTAACTGGTCAGAAACCGGGGAAAGGCAACTCTTTGGCCCGGATATGATTCAGGAAGCAGAAGAGCAGGTTTGCGTTATTCGTGAGAAATTGAAAACAGCCCAATCTCGTAAAAAGAGCCAATATGATCGTAAACATAAGCTCATGACTTATGAAGTCGGCGAGAAGGCTTACCTTCGGGTTACTCCGTTAAAGGGAACCCATCGTTCGGTATCAAAGGCAAATTGGCTCCTCGTTACATTGGACCCTTTCACATTCTTGCCAAACGAGGAGAAGTTGCCTACCAATTGGAACTACCTTCGCATCTTTCCAGAGTTCACGATGTCTTCCACGTTTCTCAACTCAGGCGTTGCTTTGCGGATCCTATCCGTGGAGTGGACCACGAAATGCTTGATCTACAAGATAACCTCTCATATCAGGAATATCCCGTTCATATCCTTGATCAAGCCGAGAGTACCACTCGACGCCATAATATCAAGTTTCTCAAGGTTCAATGGTCACACCATTCCGAGAAAGAAGCCACTTGGGAAAGGGAGGATCGTCTTCGACTCGAGTACCCCACCTTCTTCCCGGAGGATCCTAAATCTCTGGACGAGATTCTTTTGAGTGGGGACGAGTTGTCACATCCCTGTGTTAGCCATGCATTAGGATTGGTTGAACATGTGCATCATGTTTAAATTTATTTTAAATTTGAAATGGGGATGACAGAACCCCCAGCACCTCCCTGGAACAACTAGGGTTTACTAAAAACTTTTTCAATGAACCTGAAATGCCCTTCTAAAAAGCCCACCCTTTTTGTTTTGGGTTAAAACCTTTGACAAAAATGGTGCACATTTTTCTAGGACATCTTAAGGTCATTGGATTAATTCTTATAGTATTTGCATTTGGGCATTTAAATGCTATAAAATATTTTAAATGCTCAAATAATCATAAACTAAAATGTTTGCTGTTGGATATATTCTAAGCAGTAGCCATGATTAATTTTATGATTTTTGGAAATACCCTGGCATTTTTAATAAAGCCCTGAAGTTACAGAAATAATAGAATAAAAAAACAGAAAAGGAGAGAGAAAGGAACTTACCTATCGCCCTGGCCTGGCCCAACTCGGCCCAACCCACTGGCCACTGCCAGTCATCCTCCTCCTCTCGCCAGGAGGACGAGAGGCGCATGGCCGGCGCCCGCATCCACACGTCGGCCACCTCCTGCTTCTGCCGACGCCCGGACGCCGTCTACGAATGCCACGCACTCCCCCTCGTCCCCCTCTCACTTTCCCCACTCTCCCCGTGCCCCTCTCCCCCTCTGGCTCTCTCCCCATCCCCTGCCGAGCGCAGCCGTCGCCGCTGACAAGCACCACTGCGGCCATTGCCTCTCCCTCGCTTCTCGGACCGGCCCAGAGGCTCCGCCTCGACCCCCTCTTCCTTCCACCCCGAGCCATGCCACCGCGGGAGCCCCACATCGCCACCATGAGTCGTCTTCCCCGAGCACGGCCGCCGGACTCCATCGACGGATTCGCCGTCGCCAAGCCGTCTCTGAGCAAGCTGAGCCCCTCTTCGTGATCGTTGTGAGCTCCGCCACCATTTCCCCCTCTCCCCACACTCGTCCGCGTGCTCTAACCACCATGGCCATCAGAGCCGATAGCTCCTCGCCGCCGGCCATGTCGCCACCGTGGCCACGGCCATGCAAGCTTGCACCCGAACTCACCATTGCACTCAGTACATCCCCACGAGTCGAACGCGGCCACCCCCACGTCCTGTTGTGCAACCTAGCATGTTTTCCGCCGAGGCCCGAACTCCGGCCACCGCGGACATGCTCGCCGCTGTCGTTTCCGGCCTCCCCGAGCTCCACCTCCACCACCAAACGCCGCGGCTTGTCCCCAGCTACTCGTAGGACCAAACCGTAGTCGATTTGGTCGACTGTGGGCAAAACCCGAGCCCCTCCGCCGCGTCTGTCGTCGCCGGCGTCAAGCCGCCGGCGAGTTGACCACTTTTTGACCGTGGACTGACGCGTGGGCCCAGGTTGACTTCCCCCCCAGAGCCTATGACAGGTGGGGCTAGCCTATTAATTAGTTTAGGATTAGTGTTAACTAATTTTAATTAGTTTAGTCACTGACATGTGGGCCTAGGCCCCACTGGCAGTTAATTAGTACTAACTTAATCCTGTTAATTAGCTGAGACACTGACAGACAGGGCCCACCAGTCAGGTTTGACTGGCCCTGGTGCCTTTGACTCACTGACGTCACAGTGACGTAGTGCTGATGCATTTATTCTTTTCTGGATTTATTTTTATATAGGAAATTCCAGAAAATAGCCAAAACTTCTAAAAATCATAGAAAATCAACCATAGCTCCAAATCAAACAAATTATATATGAAAAATGATCAGAAAAATTCAATCTATCCATCTATAATGGTTTCATGCATGACAAAACAAGTTAACCTTGCTGTTTAAGCAAAATAAAATAATGCACTAATAAGGCTATGTTAAATGAACTAACATTTGAATCTTTGATTCAAATGAGTTCATTCCTTTCTGTTTTAGCTTGCATTAGGCCAAGACACATTCATTTTGCCATGTCATAGCATGCATCATATTGTTGCATATTGTCATGTGTTGATTATGTTTCGGTGTGTCTTTCATGGTAGGTTCTGCCTCCGAGGATAACCCCGAGTATCCGTCTGAAGGGCAGTACCCTACTACCACTACATCAGGCAAGCAACCCATTGATCATTCCGATACAAACCCATGTTCTCGCTTCTGCTCTTGTTTCCTGCATTAAGACAACGCGATTCAAACTGTTGTGTGCTATGGTAGTTGAACCCTTATACTCTGCATGACCTGTCATTGCCACAGTAACTAGATGGAACCCACTAGCATGTGTAGGAGTTGATTGAGCCATGTATGTGTTTCCTACCTTGCTATGCCTGCCATGCTTAGAGTTGTGTCAGGTCTGGTTCATCTAGGTGATGGGCTAGAGTGAAATGATTATGTCGGTAATGTGAGGGATGTGTTGAACATGATTTGGTAAAGGTATTGATGAGAGGCCATGTAGGAGTACATGGTGGGTTGTTTCATTGAGGCCGGCCATATGAACTGAGATATGTATGTGTGATTTAAGATTCAGTTACTACCATACATTGGGCCCGAAACCAATGGACCCTCTCGGCTTCTTATTCACCGTAGTACTTTGTTCAGGAGTTGCAATTAGTTTCTGGTGTTTGTAGGTTATGTGTTGGCGGCCGTGCGTAGCGCTGACCCTAGGGGTGGGCTATGTTGCGGTAGATACACTGTGGCACGGTGTACCGAGTCACTCGTTTGGTGTCTTGGGAAGCCTGTTCACATCGTTTGGGGCCGTATGTGGAAACCTCGGCCGGGCTCCCTGCAGATGGAACCTAGATAGGCGATAAACCTGGACTAGAGGCTTGAGTGTTTAGGTAGGTCGTGGCCGACACCCTCGTTGGGCTTCCGCTTGAAGGTTGCCGAGTACAAGTCGTGTAAACGGCGGTAAGTGGTGAAAGCGTGTATGAAGAAGTACACCCCTGCAGGGTATAAAACTATTCGAATAGCCGCGTCCGCGGTAAAGGACTACTTGGTTGCCTATACAGTTCATAGACAAGTTAATGGATACTACTAAAAGACTCAAGATAAGTGTGAGTACCGAGGATGGCCCTCTCGTAGGATGACGAGGGAGGATCCCCGGTGGAGTATTGTGTTGGTGAGTAGTGGACTCGTGTGCGAAAACTATTTTATTAGTGGTGTTTCGTATGATAACTTAGCCAAGAGTCAAAGCTGGCTTGCTGCAATAACTCCACCACCTTCTTGAGAACGAGCATGTATAGTAGGTTCTGATGTAAGACTTGCTGAGTACCTTTGTACTCATGTTTGCTTAATTACTATTTTCAGTCGACAACACCGCCCCCTCCGATGGGTTCTACGTAGACCTTGATGTCGACGAGTGACTAGCCACCCAGGTGGTGATCCTGGACATGGAAGGCCCTATGTAGATAGACAGGCTTCGAGAAGCCTTCTTGCTTTCTAGTGTCTGTACTCAGACTATTTGCTTCCGCATGTGCTTGTATGCTTGTATGACTTGAGTGTCGGGTCATGTGACCCCTACCTGTATGAACATGTTATGTATGGCTCTCTGGAGCCTTTAAATAAAGTACTTGAATTGTAGAGTTTTGTTGTGATGCCATGTTGTATTTGCACATATCGAGCATATTGTGTGTATGATTGAAATGCTTGGTATGTGTGGGATCCGACAATCTAGTTGTTTATCCTTGGCAGCCTTTCTTATGGGGAAATGTAGTCTAGTGCTCCTCGAGCCATAGTAGTCCGCTACAGCCCGGTTCACCGGAGTCCTGCTAGCCCAGCACTACTGCTCAGGACACTTGACTGGCCGGCATGTGTTTCACCTCGTTCCTATGTCTGTCCCTTCGGGGAAATGCCACACGGTGACATCCGGAGTCCTGCCTAGCCTGCTACAGCCTGGGTTCCCCGGAGTCCTGTTAGCCCAGTGCTACAGCCCGGATTCACACGATGATGACCGACATGCTCGATGTGATTCATGTATGCCTGTCTCCATAGGTTTGTGCCACTTTGGGTTCACGACTAGCCATGTCGGCCTGGGTTCTCTGTCATATGGATGCTAGCGACACTATCATATACGTGAGCTAAAAGGCGCAAACGGTCCCGGGCCATGGTAAGGCGACACCCGTGGGATACCGTGCGTGAGGCCGCAATGTGATATGAGGTTTTACCGGCTAGATCGTTGTGACTTGGAACCGGGGTCCTGACAAGGAGGCTGAGAGAGAGGGAGGAATCCACTATCCAGACAAGAAAAATGGGGTTCTCCCCCCTTCATCATTGCTTCCTCGGGCAGAAAAGCATACAGGTGCTAGAGGGGGACTAGGAGGATCCGTGGTAAAACTTTGAGCACATGGAGATTAGTGGAAGGGGTCAAAATGGTGTTTTTGGAAATGTGGCAGAAGGTGTTTGTTGTTGGTTTGGGCAAGAAAATGAATTACACTTGCCATGAGACTCCATAGGATGAAATGGCACATATAATTAGGGCCTTCCACCAATTTCGAGCTCATTTGGGCAAAGTTGACAATGCAACTTTTGTAAACCCTAGAAATTAGCCTAAATGAACTTGTGTAGATCTAGTTGAGCAAATCACTTCCCTTTGATTCACCACTTGCTGTAGTGGCCTCATTTGGTCATGTGAACATGCTCACAAAAGTTGGGGTCAAGGAGAGAAAGTTGGTAGTACAAAGTTGTTTGAATTTGAATTGGGACAGAGATGGTTTTGGGCACTTTTCTGAACCAAAATAGTTTGAATTAAGCTGAAACTTTGCAATGTCATCATATAATGTATACGTGACTTGCTAGAATTTTCTTGGATTTGTTTGGAAATATTTCTTATAGAAATATCTCAAATACTTGAAATGTACAGAAATGGATCTGGAGGGTTTTGCCCAATATTTTGAACATGACCACGTGTTGAAACTCTTATATATGGAAAATATATGTACACTGAGTTTCCCTGATTTTTTCAAATATTTATGAAATAATAAAATAATTTTTCCCTATTAAAGACCATTTCTGTCCTTAAGAAAAATCTTTTAAATAAAATTGGAAAATTACTTTTAAAATTATATTTTTGTGGTTTATGGGAATCCTATATCTAATAGGTTTCAATTATACTCTTTGAAATAATTTTCATACCCCAAATCAAGTACTTGTAGTGCATACCTCAATTCAGGGGTTTTTGGAAAACTAATTTTTGAAAATACTTGTTGGCCAAATTATTTTTGTAAGAAAATACTATAGTGCACTATACACATGGAATGATCATTGGGCAAAAGTTTGGGGAAGGGAGATGAAGTATATAAAGTGGAGTAATTGACTTTAAAGAGCACATGGAAATCACAGAGAGAAAACCAACTCCAAATAAAAAGCCAAATAATGCAAAAGTTTTTGTTGATCCAAATTTTCATGCTTTATTAATGCAAATGACATGTTACAAAATGCAGGGTGTGACAGGACGACATTATCTTCGGCTGCACCGACAAAAGATACAGTGATGAGTCTGGACACATGATGCAAGCGCAATATCAGATGTCCATGATAGGTGAGCTGAAGTTCTTCCATGGTCTTCAAATCTGTCAGCAAAGCAACAACATCTTCATATCTCAAGAGAAATAACTCAAAAATTTCCTAAATAAGTTTGGAATGCAAGACTGCAAGGGATACACGACGCCAATGCCAACCAAAAGTCATCTGGGCCCCGACGACAATGGTAAAGAGTTCGATCACAAGGTATACCGCTCCATGATTGGTTCTTTACTCTATTTATGTGCATCTAGGCCAGATATCATGCTTAGCGTTTGCATGTGTGCCCGATTCCAAGCGGCACCAAAGGAGTCACATCACTTAGCTGTGAAGCAAATTCTTCGATATTTGGCTTACACCCCAACACTAGGATTATGGTATCCAAAGGGCTCAGACTTTGATCTAGTTGGATTCTCAGATGCCGATTATGCTGGTGACAAGGTTGATCGCAAGTCTACATCAGGCACATGTCACTTTCTTGGACGATCTCTTGTCTGTTGGTCTCCAAAGAAGCAGAACTGTGTCTCTCTCTCCACTGCTGAATCTGAATATATTACTGCTGGATCTTGTTGCGCTTAGCTTCTATGGATGAAGCAAACTCTCAAGGACTATGGCATCCATCTGAAGCATGTGCCACTCTACTGAGACAATGAAAGCGCCATCAAGATTGCCAACAACCCAGTTCAGCATTCGAAGACCAAGCACATTCAGATCCATCATCACTTTCTCAGAGATCATGTCATGAAGGAAGATATTGATATCATTCACGTCAACATGGAAGAGCAATTGGAAGATATCTTCACAAAGACCTTGGATGAGAAAAGGTTTTGCAAGTTGCAGTGTGAGCTAAATATCTTAGAATCCTCGAATGTCTTGTAATTGGACACACATCCTAATGCTTATGCATGTGATGACTTAGATGTGCAACACACAAAGTAACGTATATCTTCAAATAATGGAGACATACACTCTAAGTGTGAGTACATTAATGCGGAAATCGACTTCGGAGCGCCACGATATTGTGCGCCGTTTCTGGGTCTAATACTTCCTATACGGTGGGTAACGCCACCACCAAACTCTTGGTTGAAGTGTTTTTATTGACTTCACATTTGCATGGTCTTCGCATTTGGTTTGTCTTCAACACTATTTTGATCTCATGTTTATCTTCACAATATTGATGTGGTCTCATACTGATATATATATATATATATATATATATATATATATATATATATTTGTGTTCTGTCCTCTACAGCATTCACTTATAGCCATGTCTTCGTGTTTGAATCTTTTGATCTAAGTGAATGTGATCGGACCCTAACCCCCTCTATGCTTCTACCTCAAATTCTATCTATCCAAATCATATGCATTCTATTGAAACTGTCGATTGTCTTTACTGAATTCTTGTCAGCAGAAGACACAGAGACAAAAATTGAATCTGTTTTAATGCTATATCATTTTTGCCTGAAATCCGGAGAAGCCAGAACGACCACCCGACAATCCAGGCATGCGTGGGAACATGGAACAACTTCCAATTTGTTGCATGCATGCCACGTGTCCTTCAGATGTGAACCGCCATGGGCACCTGCATAATAACATTGTGTCGTCCCCGTGTCTATAAAGACACACCTCACCGCGGTCATTATCTCTTCTTCCACCTTATGTCCTCGCACTAAAACCCTAGCGCCTCTGCTAGCTTGCGACGACGCCGGAGAAGAAGTGCTTAGCTGCCTCGACATCTTCGACGCCATCTTCACGCCGGCCACAAACCTCGTCCTCTCCGCCGCCGCCGTAGGTGTCTTCCGTCGCCTTTTGGTAATTAAATCTCACTTTTACTGCCCCTTTTGATTCATCAGATTCATCCACTTCAACCAGAAATGGTTTCTAAGCTTGCAAATCTAGATCTATCCATTTTTGCATCTCATATAATACCAATTATATTCACTTATGCTTCTCTTCTAGTTAGATTCCTCACTTGTACTTATTCTTGGATTCATACAAATCTAGAACCAACTATCATCAAATAAGTGAATGTCTTCGCACTATGAGGTCAATGTCTTCAAACTAATTTATCTTCAAAATCTTCTAAGAATGCATATGACCTCTTCCCCTTCCCTCGCACCTCTAATGCTGTCACATCTACATGTCCGTGGGAGAATCCCTTGGTTCTCATAGTCTGCATTCATTTGCAGAATTCTTACAGCGACACATCAATTCTCCTGAAGCCAGTTCCTGTTTGACCAGCAGACGGAGGCCATTCATAGTTTTGAAGCCTTTCAGCTTGAATACTATGGCCAATTAAAGATCAGCTAGACAGGGTGGCAGGCAGCGCCATGGAGATACAGCCAAGGATCTGCCACCAGATCTCTTTGAAATGTACAAGTCATATCCTGAAGAAACCTATGGTGAGCGCAAGACCTGAATCCAATGGATTCGAAGATATTGGGCAGAGGAATGGTTCAAATACAGATTTTTTTACCACTGAGTATGCTAAAAAGAATGCCATCAAGCAACCATGGGGAGATATCATATACAGAGCTCTGCATCCCAAGTCCAAGCCCAAAGCCATTGCCCAAGGCTTCTATCCTTGCATGGTCCGAGGACCACGGCTTGGAAATGACAACCCATCCAGTTTGCTATGGTGTCGCGAAGACAATCTCTTCAAGCGCAACTTTCAGTTTGCCAAAGAGTCTGCCAAGAAGAACAAGAAGCAGTTTGGCCTCGACTTCAACCCAGGTCCATCTGCTCCACGGGCTAATGGCACACGTGATGACAATCCCAATAAAATTGGCCCCTTCTACAACCTGGAAGGC
The DNA here is from genome assembly GCF_018294505.1 of Triticum aestivum. NCBI lineage: Eukaryota > Viridiplantae > Streptophyta > Magnoliopsida > Poales > Poaceae > Triticum > Triticum aestivum. The sequence continues at coordinate 369,667,091 of NC_057809.1, read as the reverse complement.
CTCATTGCACATATTGCTGTACAGGGGGCTACGGTGGATCACACAACTGACGAGGCAAATTCTGATGAAGCGCCAGCTCCACCTACATCGCAGAAGCCAAAGAAGTCGAAGGCTTCGAAGCCCTCTGCCGCACCGGAAGTTTTGCATGCAAAGCCATTGGCCACTTCACCTCCTGAACCTAGTGTGCAGTTAGAGGATCTTTCTCGCGTCTCCAAGAAGAAGAAGAAGCCCAAGAAGAAGCCCATGTAGATTTCTAGGCATGGATTGACTCCAGCTGCCGTTCTGAGGAACAAAAATGAAACCATTGATCTGTCAAGCGATAAAGAATTTGGTGATGATGCTCTTGAGCTTCTGATAAAGAGCAAGCAAGAGGCAAAGATCTTCAACGATCTGCCCTCTTTGATGTAGAAATTATGAACAGCTTCATTGATGAGTGGTTCAACGACCAGAGCATCAGCATCTATGATCTTCAGCTGCTAGTGGACATCAGCATCACCTTCCACGGAGCAATTGCAAAATGAGCTGGCCTTGGCTCAGAAGATCGTCGAGCTGAAGAACAATATTGATTTTGAGAAGGCTCAGTTCAAGAAGCACATGGCAAAGCTCAGTGTAGCTGATGTTCAAAACTTCAAGCAGATGTTGCATAACCTCAAGGAGCAGTTTCACTAGAAACACAAGGAAGCCAAAGGCTCAAGAGAGCAGATGAAATACCTCGCAGAGAAATGTGTTCAAGCACACAATGAGGCTAAGAAGCGCAAGGCACTGGGCGCCCTAGCATCGATCCAAGGATAGCTGCCAAACAGAAGAAGAAGTCTGTTGCAGCACACACTGAAGCACAAAGGCAGGATGCACCTAGCATTGTCTTCCCTGCCGACATGACAGGCTCGAAGCCTAAGGTCCCCTCAGCAGCTTCAAAGCTGAAGAAAACAAGGGAAGCTGAAGCTGATGCCAGGAAGCGAAAGCACAAGGATGCCTCTGATGGTGCTCCATCAACCAAGAAGCTGAAGACAAAGTCTTCGCAAAAAGAGCGTGCTGCTGCCACACAACCATTGCTTGTTGAGCCCATCTCCGTTACACGTCTTGCCTCGTCCAACCAAGAGCGTCAACTTGTAGTTCATGAGCCTGCTACCACAAAGGCTCCTAAAGACAAAGAAGTACCAATTGTTGACCCCATCACAGGTGAAGACATTGGTCGTGAAGACAATGTAGAAGATGATGAAGTCCTTCCTCAAATCGAGCGCCAACCGGTATCATCGCCTGTTCTTTCGAACAGCGAACTCATCAGCTTTGGTCGTCCTTTGACGCCAATTGCTCAGGATGCATCGGGGGCTGATCACCCACAACAAGACACCCCCATTTTGAGATGAAACCCCCAGAACTCCAACCCCTCATGTCACCACTCCGGTACTTGATGACGACTACATGGTGCAGACCACTCCATCACCATAGGCGTCGCCCGCATTCTGCAAGCTTCGCAAAGGCCCTAGGCCTCTGGTCACCATGTCGAGCATTCCAGAAGGAGAAGTGCAACAAAGCTCAGTCGCACGTGAAGTGTTTCCTGAAGCCACTCCTACTGTGAATGTCTCTGAGTCTGAAGCCAAAGCCGCTAAAGACATTCCGACTGCATGACCCGAAGAAAATCGAGAACCAAGACAAGAAGAAGAAGAAAGAGTTGCCACGCACCCTGTCACTCAAGAAGTCGTTCTTGAGGAGAATGTGCTCGTGCCTGACCCTCCTGCTACTGAAGAGGGGGTTGAAAACAATAAGGTGGCCCCAACCAACACTGCTGAAGCCAATGACGTTGTCATGGCTGACGACAATGCGGCGCCTGAAGCTGATGTTGCACCCGAAGCTCATGTGCAACCTGAAGCCCATGTGGATGCTGAAGCCACTGTTCCATTTCCTAGGCCTCACACAATTGAACAGGCCTTCGATCACGGACAGTTGGTCACTGTGAAATGGCCAATCATGGTTCCTCCCACTGCTCCCGGACCTCAATATAAATACCATGTGGAGCATAGGCCTCAGGTCCAGAAGAAAAAGCCCAGACTACCAAGGTTCCCCGGTGCTACATCATCACGAGGCTCGTTCAGTGTCAACAGCTTCAGGGCTCACAACACATTTTTCTACAGTGACAAGAGCCCATACTCAAAGCCAAAGATCTCATCTGATCGCTTATGGAGCTTTCCACAGTGCAATTATTACTCCTGTGTCTTATACAATCATGAGCGGATCTTTCCTCACATGCTTCTGGATTGTGAAGCCATTTCTTGACTGCCCTACTTGGAAGAAGCCCTAGACTGTTTCAGAGATGTTGGCCTTCTGCAGTTTGTCACTGATAAAGAGCATTGGAACGAAGAGCTTCTACTGCAGTTCTATGCTACTCTTCACTTTCGTGGCTACAACAGGGATCCGGAGACTTGGGTCCTTGAGTGGATGACAGGAGATGTGCACCATGAAGCCAAATCTCAAGATATCATCGAGCTTACTCCCCTTCCCACTCCAGGTGAATACTATGAACCTAGTTCATAGCTACACAGGAATGCATTGGAGAGCATCTTTGAGAAGCCTGAGCCAAACATGAGCCAGATGCTCAGTATGATGAAGCCACTTCCACAAGACGCTGATCCTAAGGAATTCTTTGTCGAAGACCTTGAGTATATACCCTGGACCATTTGTCACATTGTTAGGAGAACTCTATGGCCCATCAAAGGACATTCTCCTATAGCCAAGCTTGAAGGGGCAATGAAGACATTGGTGTTCTATATTCTGAATGGCATTAGCTTCAATGCTCACGATTTCTTCATCAGGCAACTTGGTGCATCAGGAATTGATCTCTTTGGCCTAAAGTTTTATGCTCCATGGGTGATGTGCTTAATCAAGCTTCACTCTTCTGTCAACTATCAGCCCTCTGCGCGCAACCATCTTATTTCTTGCCTGAGGTTGACATGTCTATCGAAGCCATCTACCCTGAGCCTGCCAAGGAACCACTTTATCTTCACAACATTAATCACCAAAGCTTCACGCAACCAATTGAAGGAGTTCTTGCTCCAACTCGTGTCTATCCACTGGCTGGCAATACACGTGCACCTCATCATGATGCAACTACTAAAGCCACTGAAAGCACCATTGCTCCATGGCCTCGAAAGCGATCTCGTATGCTCAATGACCGAGAGCTTCTCGTAGCCTTGCATTAGAAACAAGATAGGCACCACGACTGGCTAAAGCGTCAGATATAGAGCATCTTGGGGGACGTCAATCACATCAGAAACTTGGCCACCAAGAACTGATTTGTTGCTCATGAAGCCTATCGGAGGTCCTGGAAGAGTCTCACACTTCTCTGCTCTGAAGACGATCTTCGTGAAGATGGCTTCACTGAGGGTTTCAAATTTGACTCCACTCCTCCTCACAATGTAAGCTGGCGTCGGACTCCACCCATTGAAGATTCAGAGTATTCATCTTCAGCTGCAACTGTTGTTGCGACAGTCGTCGAAGAAGAAGATGATGCCACTTCACCAGTCATGGCTTCACCGTGTCTCGACACTGCACCAGGCCCCTCTACACCACCCAACGTCAACGTCGACCCTGCACCTTCATCTACTCCTGATGGGAACGAGTAGATGCTCTATGTCTTCAAACCTTTTTGGTCCTTCCTGACAAAAGGGGGAGAAGCATATGAGTTGAGAGTCTTCAAGCGGGTCCATATGGGTGGTTGCTCTAATTTTTGCTAAGTGGTTACAACTCTTGTTTTCTTTGATACATTTGGTTCTTTTGGTTGTAACACTTAAAATTAATGGACATCTGCCACTTTTCTGCCACTTTGTGATGCGATGATAAATTCCGCATGAAGTCATTTCACAGACGTCCATTTTTCATTATGCATGCCATTATCTTCAATTATGTCTTTATATGCATAATGAATTGTCTTCATCAGTTGAAGAGGATCTCCACAACTAAAACCTACCATGTGCATTTGCATTGAAGAGCAAACTACTTATATGCACATCTTCAGGGGGAGCCTTTTGCTACTTATGAAGACAATGCCTTTATCCTTACAATTTCACATACTTTTATCCCCGTTGAAAAATTTAACCAGTTTTTCATCAATCACCAAAAGGGGGGAGATTGTAAGTGCATCTAGTGCCACCCCTAGTTGGTTTTGGAGTATTGACGATAAACTTGGTTGAGGGACTACTGCGTTTGTGAGAATTAAAGGATAACACAGGTAGCCTCACTGATTCAGTTTACCTACCAGAGATAACTCCTAAAAATATGTGAAGACATTGAAGACAATGGTGGTCTATAAAGAGATTCACAATGAAGACTATGTCATGAGAAGACATCGCATGAAGACTATGGATTGCGAAGACATAGTTGTTTCGTAGTTTCCTTTTCTTTTTTGTTGAGTCATAGGAACCACCGTACTGTTATGTGGGGTCCAGGTGATCAAAGTCAGAGTGACTAAACTGATGCTCAACCAAATCCTATGTCTTCGAGCGAAGACAATGAGAGCAAATCTTATCCAGAGCTAGATAAGTTAGCTTTACTTGTAGCCCAAGTCAAGCTGCCACGTGTGTTTGAAATCTGACTGTTGGACACGTGTTAGTTCCTTAGTGACGCAGGGTCATTTCCAACAAATCAGGTCGGGTTGCCTCCTGGCTATAAATAGCCCACCCCCTACACCATAAATTGGTGGCTTCTTAGAGTTAGTGCACGACTTTTGTCATTTGAGAGCAACCCACTTCCGAAGCCTTTGAGAGAGAAATCCTTGCAAGGACAAAGCCCTAAACACCCAGAGCCCAAGAGTGTTAGGCATCACTGAAGTCTTTCTATCTACGTGATCTGAAGACTTATTACACTTGAGGACTGAGAATCCTCCAGCCGGTTAGGCGTCGCGTTCTTAGCATCCAAGAGTCATTGTGGATCGCCGGTGAACGAAGTCTGTGAAGGTTTGGAAGTCTCCCTTGAAGATGCCATAGTGATTGGGCGGGGACTGTGTGTCCTTAGCTCAAGGGGAATAAGGTGAAGACGCGGTCTTCTGAGTTGAATCTCAGCCTCCCTAACCAGACGTACAGTTGTCACAGCAACTGGAACTGGTCCAACAAATACCTATCCTCACCAAGAAACTGGTTCTATCTCTTACCTCTCTTTACTTACTGTTTGTCTTCGTGAAGTCATTGCCTGCTTGCATGATCTAATTGACTTCACTGTGTGAAGACTGTTTTTGATTGACTTCATACTATCTTCCATCTTGATCCATACTACCTAGCTGTTGATAGTCTTCGTGCTTTCACTTCATTGCTTACTTGACTATGGCTTGTCTAGTGTAGTCTACCTTCCGCTGCATATCAATAGGTTCATTTCTACTGTTTGTCTTCAAAACCCCATGTTTTGAAGACTTCCATAAAAATCGCCTATTCACCCCCTCTAGTCGATAACTAGCACTTTCAAGACTACACATACTTTGTGAGACAAAAGGTGGGGCCATTATTAATGATATAGTATTATACTAAAGGGACTAACTATTGTAAGCAGGCTACGTATTAGGTTGGTTCTAGATGATGTGTCATCTTCACATAGCCGGATGTTGGCTATACTATTAATCATGCTCTAAGTGTGGTGTGAGTCAGAAAATTTATTAAGTCATCAATTAATAATTAACAGATGCCTTAATTACTTAGCCATTTCTGATTCTTTGGATAGTGGGGATATTATTGACTTGGACATGGGGTTTGGGCCAAAGGCCTACTATTATACAGTACTTGGTCTTACTCACATGACCGACCTGACAGGCTCTACCCTAGCCGCCGCTGTATCATATGGTTTCGCACCGTTCGAGATCTTAGCGCCGCCACGAAATTCTTCTCCATTCCTCCTTCTGGCGTGCACCGCGAGAAGGGACAGCAGTCCTCCCAACCCCGCCTTTCGTGATCCTGGACGGGAGAGGGGCGATCAAGTTATTGGGGAGCACACTCCTGTGACTGCTGCCAGCGACGACTTCCTCAACGGCAGCCCTCTTCCCCGACCTCAGTAACCTCTTCATCAACGACATGAGTGACAACATCAACCACATCGGTTCTGCTCCCGCTGTATAGTATGTGATTTTGTCCTCCTGGTTTAGTCCGCATCATTACTTTGATCTTTGCAATTCTCGTCATGATCTATTTACTGTTGATTCGGATTACATCTCATAATAAATTGCTCATATATTCAACATTCCAATCCAAAAACCTGATTATAGGCAATTTACTCCGAGTGGTTTTGTTACGCTTTTGATGGTGCCTACTTTTAAGGGGGTGCAATATAAAAGGTGGCGCATAAGAGCAGTATATTGGTTTCAGATCATGTACTGCTATGATTCCACTAAGGGTAAGCCTAAGGGCGATCTTAATCCTACAAAGCAGGAAGCTTTTGAGAACATGGATACCCTCTTCAAAGCCGCCCTGCTGAGTGTTCTTGACGATTCCATTATGGATTCATATATGTCGTTTGACAGCGGCAAAGACATGTGGGCTATGCTCGAGGTCATGTTTGGGGCCTCAGTCGCTGGCAACGAGTTGTATGTCATGGAGCAATTCTGTGACTACAAGATAATTGATGAGCGCTCTGTTGTTCAGTAGACTGATGAGATACAGTCACTCGCTAAGGAACTTGAGTACTTCAAGTGTCTGTTGCCGGACAAATTTGTTGCTGGGACCATCATTGCCAAGCTTCCACCTTTGTGGAACGATTTTGCTACTTCTCTGAAAAACAAGAGACATGAGTTTTCTGTTTCGGATCTCATTAGCACTCTTCATTTTGAAGAGAACGAGAGAGCAAAAGACACACGTGCTTCGGTCGCTGAGGGAGCTTCTAGTGCCCACCTGGTACACGAGAAGAACTTCCCGCCCAACCAGCCCCAAAACAACAAGAACAAATCTCAGGGGAAAGGCAAGTTTGATGCAAAGAACAAACCGTCACATTCTACCAACTTCAAGAAGAATTCTCATAACGGGAAGGGATACAAACCTCAATTTTGGTAGCACCACACAAAACTTATATGGCTGCATCTACCTGCTGTCAGCCAACCTCATGGTGCTCTAGGTATTCCTACATTAATACTAGGTACAATCACCATGAAATAAGCTTATTCATACGCTGACTTGTTGATTGTAGTGCGGAACAATCCTGTCATATGTGGAGTAGCAAACAAGCAGTGCAGCCGAAGGTGGAAATCAACCAAGGACTTATGAAATTAAATATAATCTTCCTCAGGCAGGTCAGTATCCCCTTCATCCAGATGATCATGTTTTGTCATGCCGAGCTATTGATATGTGCTACTATTTTGCAACACTGTTTAAGTATAGATATTGTTTTCCTATCTTTTCAGATTTAGGACAATGAAGATGATTTCAGTGGAACTGCACAATATGGACTCATGTTGAGTCATCTCTATTGCCTCATGTGTTTGCTGCAAATGTGTCAGCATCAATTGCAGGATGAGGCAGCTAGCTAGTTGTGGAGTTGCCAACATGCTCAAAGTGCTCACGACATTGAGGAGAAAGAAGCATGCCTAAGAAATTAAGGAAATTAATGCGTGCGCAGGGAGGCCTTTGCTCAGAGATGCATCAACCGATTTTCTTTATTCCACACCTTCTCACAGCTTTGTATTGGTTACAGTATGGTGAATCATTGAGATGCATAAACATGCTGAACTTTTGTTCTTCTGAATGTTAGTATGCATACTGTATCTTCTGAAAGCTTAGTTTAATGTAAAAGTTGACTATCCTGTGAACCTTCACAATCTAGTAACTGTATTGTAGGCCTGCTATATGACACCTCACTTTGCCGTGCTACGCGACCAGTGTTAGTGTCTGCATCCAGTACCGCATCCTCTAAATTGGTGGATGCCAAGTTGAAAAAGGTTATCGATGAGTAGCCATAAGCTGGAGGCGTCTCTTTTTTGTCTTTCAAATGGGCAATAAGCTGGAGAGTGTGTCGGGTTGCCTCTAGTGTTAAGGCCTTCCAGTACGAAACACGGGCAGCCGACTGGGCCGATACAAAAGCCTATCCATCTTAAAGACCATTTGTTTTTGTTTTTTGCGAGGAGAAGTCCATATTTCTTGAAGAGGGGGTGATCCTAGAAAAACCCTCCTTCCTCCTCGTTTCCACTTACACGACAGCTCGCTAGACTCTCCCGCTTCCGTCGCCCCCCCAATTCCCCCCGCTCCCAATCTTCCTCACTCGTCCAGAAAACCCCCGCTCACCTTCTTCCTCACTAGTATAGAAAATGCATGCTCCTCTTCTTCCAATCATACAGAAAACCCCAGCCCTTCTTCTTCCCCACTCGCACTACCACTAGGCTCGTCTCTAGCTACTCTGCTCAAACCCGTGAGCTCGTCGTGACGCCAACAAGGAAAATGGAGTCGGCTGGCCCCAGCACCAAGAAGATGAGGCTCCCGCCAGCGGCGACGCCGATTGTAGATCCCGCACCCGACAGCGCGGGGAGAAGCGCCGAGCCCCCCTACCCGGATCTGAGGAACCAGTAGAATCTTTGGTGGACTGCATCAGCGATCTCCCGGACATCATCCTTGAGGAGATCATCTCGCTTCTCCCCACCAAGGATTGCTGCCGCACACAAGTCCTCTCAACTCGATGGCGCCCTCTATGGTGCATCACGCCCATCAATCTCGACCGTCGTCAGATATCTGTCCTTCCTGAATTTGATCTCCTCAGAGCCATCGTCTCCTCTCGCTAGTAGGGCCTCGTTCAACGCCTCTGCATCCCGACATGCTACCTTCTATCCATACCCGGCACGATGGACGTTTGGCTAACATCCCATGAATTCGGAAAACTCCAGCAGTTTGAGTTCTAACATTACCACGAAAGTTTCATACCACGAACATGCCAAGAATTCGTACCCACACTACGGTTGTCCATCTTGCTGTTTTCCTCCTCTCTCCACACCGCCACCTTTGCCCGGTGCCATCTACCAGACAATCTAGTACAAATGCTTCGACTCCCACTGCTAAAAAGACTTTCGCTTGTGGTGGTTTATCTGTCGGAGGCCTCACTGTACAGCATCATCCACTCCAGTTGCCTTGCCCTGGAGCGCTTGCTGATTGTTTTGGGAATAGAAATCCCTATCAATTGTCTCAAAATAAAGCCGCCTCACCTTAAGAGCATTGGAATTTGTTTTGAAGGAGAGCAGCTCATCATCGAAGATGCCCCTTCACTTCAAAGGTTGCTCCTTCATAATTGTTATAGAACTTCGCAAATAATTATTGTCTCTACGCCCAGACTGGAGACCTTGGGTGTAATTCGTGATCCGTTTGATGATCACAACAAGTTGGTGTTTGGCTCCACACTTTTTCAGGTACCGTATATTATCATCTACACATTTGTAATCATAAGCTGCATTTTTCATTTGTGCGCATAAGTTTTATATCATATTGGTGTACACTTTGGGAACTAATATCATGTTATATGCTCAATGAAGAGTTCGTCCATCGATAGCCTATCAATGCTGCTGGATTCTGTCAAGATCTTATATATCGGAATGTTTAGTTTTGATCTGAACATAATTATTGGCTTGTTGCGATGCTTTCGGTCTCTGGATAATTTATATATAAAGGTGATGATTTCATGCACATTGAAAGACCGTACATATTGTACTAGAATTTACCGTTCAGCTGTTGCTCTTTTGACATACTCTTTTTTCAGACCTTAACCGTTTTCAAATCTTCATGTCTACTTACGTACTGCAACCACATGGACAAAAATGTATAACCAATCAGTGGCGTAATAAGCACCAGGACTTTCTCAGTTGTCATGGCATTTGTTTGAGGACAATAATGATGGAAAGACATGCATCCAACCAGGCAAACAAAAGCTTTGTCACATTCTTCCTGTTGAATGCGAGGTTACTATTGTCCATGAGGCTTAAGTTTTACAGCAAGAGATTTCTCATGAACGGACACGTCGTATAGCAAAAAAGAAGTTTCAGGTGGACAAATGGACTTCTAAAAGTGTTCGGCTTCTATTTATAACAAGTTGTAGTCATCCTGAAATAATTTTTTTGTACAGGATGTTGATTTTATGGATCAGACTGGTCCATTTGTTTGTGACTGCGAAAAAGAGTGGTCGGGTTAGATGTTATTGCCATGTTCAATCTGGGTTTTGTCTAAAAATTTGATGAACAATTAATCCTTGGGCTTTTTGTACCGTTCGTAAGCTTAAGTTGCATGTTGTTGCCCTCGTACTCCCCTCCACCTGCCACTGCACTGCTGCATCTTCCACGGCTGATGTTTGTTCGTGTCTGAGGCCTCGCCGTCGTTCTCCACCTTGGTTCCCTCGCTGTGCCCGCCGTCGTCTGGCATTGTCAACATGGTCAAAAACCAAGAGGAATCAGGAGATGACTATATGTGGAGAGGCTGACAGTAGGGACCCACCAAGGTCATTGCATTACGCAAGCAGGTGCCTCGTTATTACAAGCCAAAAAATACTTCCTCCAAATTGTTTGACAACTAGGTCCCACGCCATTGTCAATGTAGTCAATAAACAAGAAAATTACACAACGAGCGGATAACACCAGGGACCCAACACCTCGGCCAGTTGTTTTTTAGTTTTAGAGACGGAGCTCAACTACACGTTGTGTGGGAGTTGTGGCCCGTGTAGCCCACGCTTACGCTTTTATTTGAGCACATGACGAGCCCAGTTGATATCTTTTTTTCTTTCTGAAAATGGCTAGCCCTGTTCTTTTTTTTGTAGAATACCAAAACCAAGGCCTACTTGCTTTTCTCAGCCATGTTGGGCTGCAAATATTTCAAGACGAGGAGGGATGTAAGTAGTAAGAAATGGGCTTCCCCAGAAAATGGGTTATAAGTTGTAAGAAATGGGCTGTAAATTTTTAAACCAAAGCCAACCGACAATTACATTAAAATATCATTTTTGCTGGATTTCTCTACTCTCTACTCTTGTAAAAACCAAAGCCAACTGGCAATTACATTAAAATATCGTCTTTTCTCCCACAAGATAAACTACTCATACAAATGCATGTTCATGTTTCGTGCAACGCACAGGCATCTTGCTAGTTAAGATTTTAAATTTCATTCATTTTTTCTGTGGAGAATTGTTTTTTGAATTTTATTTTGATATAATTTTTTAAAAATTATTTTTAACGTGACTCGAAATTTCATGATTAAAAGTGTTCAGACCCCACCGAAATATGCAAAATTTCGTTGAATTTTTTAGCAGTGCCAAGAATATATGGTTTTTAATGCTAATAAAAAGAATATGGGCTTCAAATATCCTTAAGAATTAGTAATCTGTAATTATTGAAAATACTGGCAAATGGTTGATGATGACATTGTCCTAATTTTTTTGACGCGTACGCAAGGCTTTCTCAACTTAGTCAACACAGAGCAGTGATTGTTGGATGTCCATCCAACGTCCGCCGTGCTTCTTCAATCTCTGTTCTTCCTGCTCGAGCTGCCCAATCCAGCGCCAGCGGGACTGCCTGCTCCCTCCTCACAAGGCTGGTTGTGCTGCCGCCACGCCATCCCTCTACCCAACCGCACATCCTATTATTTTCCGGTGATGTCAGACTCACCCTGTAGCCGACCAGTCAGCGCTCGTACTCCCCTCAGCATGGGCATCCACTGTGGTGGCTTCGCCGGCTCTGGATCATTCCCTTCCTAGGCCTCGCCCTCGTCCACTGCGTGTGTGCTCTCGGCGCGGCGAGGTCAACAAGGTCAACATACAACAGCCATTGGAAGAGGCTGACAGTTGCAGCCCACACAGGGAAATGCCTCCTTATTACACGCAAAATAATGATTCCTCCACCTGATAACTGGGACCCACCGGAAGGGCCTTTGTATTCCACAAAAAAAATGTTCCCCTCGCTGACAGCTCGGACCCGCAAGCTATATCTTCGCACGCAAGGAAGTGCCTCCTTATTACGCACAAAAAAATGAATATTCCCCCTACTAGCCAGGACCCACCATACTGTGAGGCAGACTTGTGGGCCTACTAAGTTGACGGGGATGGAGGGCTTTGTCAACTTAGTCAATATGAATGATTTTAGCTCTAGTGACCGTACGATGTTCATCCAACGGCCGTAGTGCTTCTTCAACCTCTGGTTTTCTTGCTCCAGCCGCCCAGATCAGCGCCGGTCGTGCCGCCTGCTCCTGCCTCCCATGGCCGACTGGGCTGCCATAGAGGCCTGACTGCCCCCTACTACTCCCACCACTGGCCAGGCCCTGCAGCGACGGTAGCCTCACACCGCAGCCGAACCAGTGAACCCTCGTACTCCTCTCCGCGTGGGCTTCCACTGCCGCGTCTTCCCCGGCTCCATGTCGTCCCCTTCCTAGGCCTCGCCGTCGTCCACCGCCCTGGTGCTCTCGGTGCGGCGTGGTCAACGTGGTCAAGGAACGACTTCCATCAGAAGAGTACTGTACATGGTGAGGCTGACAGCTGGGTCCACGGCCGCAGCAAGGAAGTGCCTCCTTATTATGCGCAAAATAATGATTCCTCCACCTGATAGCAGGGACCCACCGGACGGGCCACCATATTTCGTGAAAAAATGTTTCCCCCCTGACTAATGGGACCCACCAGCTACATCTTCGCACGCAAGGAAGTGCGTCCATATTACGTGGGAAAATGATTCGCCCCCTGACTGCTGGGACCCACCAACTACATCTTCGCACGCAAGGAAGTTCCTGATAGTCGGGACCCACCTAGTCAAAGCATATGTAGCGTAGTCATTCTGGTCGCGAACGTGTACGTACATACTAGTCGATGTAGAGGCGCGCATGTGTGGTAGTAGAGGCACGCACATGTGGTAGTAGAGGCACGCACGTAGCATGTACACGTACGTACAGCGGCCAGAGTGGAAGAAAGAAAATACAGCCACGTACGTACATACGGGCGGGGTCTCGAACGCCTTCTCGCGCATACGTATGACCAGGCCTTGTGTACATGGCTGTGGTTGGGTCGGAACGGAGAAACTGTATCGTCGTCGTGTTCATGGGGAGATAACGGAATGCGTCATGTTCATCGGGAGGTAACAAAACGCTTGCTGTTCATCGGGAGCCAACCGGCTTGGACAGAACAACCGATGGAAACGACGCCTGGCGTACCGCAAAACAGAGGAAACGGCCTTTCGTTCGACCGACCACGGTGGAAATGGGATCCTGTTCATCGGGAGGGGTTTGGCATACCGCAAAACAGAGGAAACGGACCCCGTATGGTCGAAACGGGGCCTGTTGATCGGGAGGGTTGTGGCGTACCGCAAAATAGAGGAAACAGACTTGTGTTGGAGCGCTACGGTCGAAACGCGGGTCCTGTTCATCGGGAGGGGTGTGGCATACCGCAAAATAGGACTCCACGGGATACTGTTCATCTCCACCATCGACCTCCTCCAGCCTCCACGGGCTCCTGTTCATCCACTGTCGACCTCCTCCAGCCTCCACCTGCAACCGTTCATCCACGGGCTCCTGTTCATCCAGCCTCCACCGCGCGCTCCTTCACCGGTTACTGTTCAACCCGCCCTCCCCATAGGGTCCTGTTCAACCACCCCTCCATGGGCTACTGTTCATCCAGCCCTCCACCGGCTACTGTTCAACCAGCCCTCCACCGGCTACTGTTCAACCAGCCCTCCACGGGGTCATGTTCATCCAGCCCTCCACGGGGTCCTGTTCATCCACTGGCTCGATCGATCGGAATACTTTTCATCCAGCGGCAATGGCCTCTACTACCACGGGTCCTGTTCATCCAACCCCCACCGAGAACTGTTCATCCAAACCCCCCAATAACGCTCACTGTTCATTAAGGGAAGGAGCCAGCAGTGTTCAATCGGCTTCAGTTAGCAGCAGTAGCAAAGGAATCAGCTCGTGTAGCCTGCAGTGCAATTTCTTGGGTTCAGTTAGTGCGCAACGCCTCGCACACATGTTCATACGTATGAGAGAAACGTGCATCGCTCGGCCCCCGACCACCCACCGTAACCGGGAACTCCCCCGATATTTTCCTCGCCCTCGCTTCTACCACGGGTTTCTTCGTTATGGACGGCCCAAAGAATGTCATGCAACTGAGTCTCCGGCCCTCCCAGGATGAAAAGCCCATTTTCTGTCATGATTTTTGGACATAGGAGTAGGACCCCGCCACATATATGATGATACAAGGTTTTGTCACAATTATCGTCATAGAAGTGTCATAAGTATGACAGAAGAAAAATTTGTTCGGCCCAAAATGTCACGGATGTGTCTTTTTTTGTAGTGAAGGTCGCCTTCCTCAAGGCTTCAGGCGTGAACCTTGCGGCTATGGTAGCGGCGCAAGGATTGCTGGTAGCGAGCGGCTCGCACAGTAGCCTGAAGATGATCTTCCTCAAGGAGCGTCGCATCATCTTGGTGCAACTGCTCTTGCTCAAGCTCATCATAAGAAAGCACTCGAGGTGACCAGTATATGAGTTCCGTGGGGAGAACTGCTTATGCCCCGTATACCAGGGCAAAGGGCGTCTGGCTAGTGGCTCGTTTTGGTGTCGTTCTGATTGACCAAAGAACCGTTGGCAACTCATCCATCCAGCGCCTTCCACGCTTGCGTAGCTTGTCAAAAGTTCTGGTCTTGAGGCCTCGCAGCACTTCTGCATTTGCTCTCTTATCTTGTCCATTACTTCTGGGATGAGCAACAGAAACAAAATATCCCTTGCCGCCGAGGTCTTGAATGTTCTGCATGAAGGTGCGACTCGTGAACTGCATGCCGTTGTCAGTAATGACTCTATTCGGCACACCAAAACGGCAGACTAGTCCCTTAAAGAACTTGATGACTGACTATGATGTCACCTTCCTCACTGGCTCCACTTCCGGCCACTTTGTGAACTTGTCAATTGCAACGTACAAGTACTCAAAGCCCCCGACAGCACGGGGAAAGGGGCCCAGTATGTGGAGCCCCTAGACCGAAAATGGCCAGGAAAGAGGGATTGTTTGAAGGGCCTGGGCTGGCTGATGGAGCTTCTTTGAATGGAACTGTCACGCTTCACACTTGGTTACTAGTGCAGTCGCATCCTGGAGAGTGGTGGGCCAGAAGAAACCTTCCCGGAATGCTTTGCCGGCAATGGCTCTCAACCCTATGTGGGAGCCACACATGCTTCCATGTATCTCTGCCACCATGCTGGACCGATGGGCTACTTTCTCTGCTTCTTCCCGTTCCTCAGGGAGTTCCCCTATTTAGAGGAAACAGATGGTGCGCTGCGCCCATGCCGGAGCCTGGGGCTCGATGGCAAGGACTAAAGGCTCGTCTATGGCTAGAGGGGTAGCTGCCTATATAGTCAGGGCTTGAGGCCCCGCTGGAGGTTGCCGCTCCCCGGCGAGTCTGGGGCACCCGACAATGTCCTTGCCAGCGGCCCCTGGGAGCTCAGCCGAAAAGTACTTGTCGGGGCCTGCCTTCCTTCGTTTATTCTGTCCTACTGATGGCTCAACAGATGGCTGGGTTAATTGAAGCACAAAGGTACCTAGTTCCACATGCATCTTTAGGGCAGCATGCTTTGACAGGTCATCGGCAATGTTGTTCTCTGCTCGGGGACATGCTCTGCTTGTAGACCGTCAAAATGCTCCTCCAACTTCCTCTCCTCATCCACATAGGCCTCCATCAGCAAGCTCTGGCAATCCTTGTTGACTTGATTGATGATGAGCTGCGAATCACTTCTGATGATGAGCTTCCTGATTCCGAGTTCTGCCGCGATCTTGAGACCGGCAAGCAATCCCTCATACTCCGCCATATTGTTCGTTGATTTTTCCCGGGGAAAGTGCATCTGGACTACGTACTTGAGGCGCTCTCCGTGGGTGCGATGAGTAATACGCTGGCACCAGCACCTTGCAGTGAGAAGGCTCCATCGAAGTACATGATCCAATCATGTCTTGTCTCCTTGGCGGGAATGGTAGTTTCTTGAATCTCTTCGTCGGGCATTGATGTCCATTCTGCTATGAACTCTGCCAAAGCTCGGCTCTTTATTGTCCAAGTACTCTCAAACTTGAGGCCAAAGCTTGACAGTTCCAAAGCCCATTCCACAATCCTCCCAGTTGCATCCGGGTTGTGCAAGATTCATTGGAAAGGGAGGCGGGTGACGACGGTGATCTCATGTGCTTGGAAATAGTGATGCAGCTTTCTCGAGGCCATAAGGAGGCCGAAAAGCAGCTTCTGCATACTAGAATACCTTGATCTAGCCCCCTGCAAGAGGGAGCTGATAAAATAGATCGGGTGCTGCACCACCTTATTCTTCTGTTCAACTTCGCCCATCTGCGCAGACTCTGTCTCGTCGGGACCGGGCCTTGCTGGCAGTTCCTCTTTGCCGGTGCCAGGCCCTGCCGGGGAGAGCCTCAGCCCATCATCCAACGGCTCCGCTGCTGCTACTGCCGCTTCTTCCTCAATTTCCCTCTGTGCCACCAGTGCGGCACTGACCACATGATTTGTTGCTGCTAAGTATAGCAGCAATGGCTCTTGTGGTTTAGGCGCAACTAGTATTGGCGTGGAGGAGAGGTACCTCTTTAAGTCCTGCAGTGCCACCTCTGCCTCCGGAGTCCATTTCACTAGACCCACCTTTTTCAGAACTTTGAAAAAGGGGAGGGCGCACTCAGCAGACTTGGAGATGAACCTACTTAGGGCGGCAACGCAGCCGGCGAGCCTACGGACATCTTTCACCCATCTTGGCGCCTCAATCTGCTCAATTGCTTTGATCTTGTCGGGATTTGCTTCGATTCCACGGTGAGACACAAAGAACCCAAGAAGCTTGTTGGACGGGACACTAAACACGCACTTCTTTGGGTTGAGCTTGAGGTTGATCTTGCGTAGATTTGCAAATGTTTCTTCCAGATCTTGCACGAGCGTGGCCCTGACATTGGTTTTGACCACTATGTCATCCATATAACCTTCCATGTTCCTATGCAGATGGGGCTCAAAACCAATTTGGACCGGTCGGGAAAACATCAAACCAGCACTCTTTAACCCAAAAGGCATTCGTACAAAATAGTACATACCACATGGGGTGATGAACGCGGTCTTTTCTTCGTCTTCCTTCATCATGAAAATCTGGTGGTATCCTGAATAGGCATTGAGGGACGACGGCAGGTCACACCCGGTAGTGGAGTCCACAATCTGGTCGATGCATGGCAGGGGGAAAGGATCCTTTGGATAGGCTTTATTGATATCCGTGTAGTCAATACACAGCCTCCATTTCCCATTCGCCTTACGCACCACCACTGGATTGGCCAACCACGTGGGGTGGAGTACTCCTCTAACCAGGCCTGCCGCCTCCAACTTCCTGATCTCCTCGATGATGAACTCTTGTCGCTCCAAAGCTTGCTTCCTGACCTTCTTCTTGACGGGCCGCGCATGAGGACAGACAACAAGACGGTGCTCAATCACCTCCCTGGGAACGCCGGGGATGTCGGATGCTTGACATGCAAACACGTCGACATTCGCTCGCAGGAAGGCGACGAGCGCGCTTTCCTTTTTGCTGTCCAGGGTGGAGCTTATGATAAAAGCCCCGCCCGTGTCGTCCCCCTTGATGGGCACCCTCTTGGTCTCTGGTGGTGCTGCCTTGGATTTCTTGCTTTTGCCGGTGGAGCTCTATGGCACGTCCTCAATGGGAGCGCTGCACTCCGAAGAGGCGCGCTTGATGGAGTGGGTGCAGGAGGTCTTGCCGGAAGAGGTCTTGCCGGTTTTCTTCTCTCCCGGGGTTTCAGCGGCAGGAGAACGTGCCTTGGCGGCAGTTGCTGCAACTGCCTCCCGGTAGAGTTGGTCGGCGCAGGTGAGCGCGTCTTTCTTGTCGGCGGGGACGGTGATGATCATCAGTGGCCCAAGCATACTCAACATGTTGTAGGCGTAGTTTGATGTCGCCATGAATTTGGCCAGCGCTGGGCGGCCAAGGATCCCGTTGTAGGGCAAGGGGATCTTGGCAACATCAAAGACGATCTTCTCCGTCGTATAGTTCATCTCGCCCCCGAATGTAACGGGCAACGTGATTTTACCTTTCGGCTGACTCCTCGCCGGGTTGACCCCTTGGAACATGCCCGTCTCCTCAAGGTCTCCATCGGGGATTTGCAGCCTCTTGATCACAGAAGGCGAGATCAAGTTCAGTCTGGCCCCACCATCCACTAGCACTTTTGTTACCTTGAAGTTGTGTATTGTTGGTGAAACCAACAACGGAAAACACCCGACTGAAGTTGTGCGATTAGGGTGGTCCTCAATGTCAAAAATGGTAGGGGTGCTGGACCACTTCAGTGGCTTCTGGGCATCGATCGATGGTTCTATCGTGGTAATCTCACGCGCCCACTACTTCAGTTGGCGGTGAGAGGTGTGCAACGAGGCGCCACCGTCGATGCACATGGCCTCCGTAGCTTTCTGGAACTCGTGCTCGCCGGACTTGTCATCCCCATCATCATCATCATCTTACCCCTTCTTATCACGGCCCTGAGCGGGTCTCTCTTGTTGATTATCCTTGCCGCGGGGACCTCCTTGGCCACCATGCTTCTTGTTGGACCCCTCAGCACCATCCTGACCCTTCTCCTTGTCCTGCCTTTCATATTCAGCTTTCTGCTTCTCTGCAAGCAGCTCAACCTGTCGGCAGTTTTGGAGGTCATGGCCCTTGGTGCAATGGATCTTGCAGTACTGTTTGTTGGAGCCTCCTGGCTTGTTGGCAGCCGCCAAGGCCCGGCAGGCGGCGCACCCGGCAACTTCCTTGTCGGGGTTGTCTGGCTTGGCCTTCTTGGTGGTGCCGGGGTCGCCGGATCCCTCAACGGGAAGCACAGTCTTTCCCTTGCGCTTCATGTTGCGGCGTCGACCCTTCTTCGTCGGGGCAACGACGTCTTCATCCGTGGAGTCTGTTTCCGCCCCGGCGTCCTCACTGGGGTACTTCCTTCCTTCCTCGGCTCGATCACATCTATCAGCCAGAACATAAAGTTCGGCTACATCCTTAACCTTGTTCATCGCCAGCTCTTCATGGATCTTGCGGTTGCATACATTCTGATGGAATGCACCGATGACAGCGGCGGGGTGAACATCTGGGATGGTGTAATGTACACAACTGAACCTTTGTATGTATTTGCGCAGGGTCTCGCCGTCCTTCTGGGGATGACATGCAGATCACTTGCCTGGCCAGAAGCTTGGTGGCCTCCGGTAAAGGTGCCAACAAACTCGTGGTACAGATCCGACCATCTAGTGGCAGGTTCATCAACCATGACATGACGTTGGGTTAAAGCGCCAACGGAAAGTTGTTGGCGAGCACCTTGTCGTCACGAGCCCCGGAGGCTAGCATCGCGATGGTGTAGATGATGAGGAACTCCGATGGGTGAGTCTTGTCGTTGTACTTTTCCCCAACATCAGGCTTGAACGTGCGGTGGGAGGGCCACTGGAACTGCCGCAGCTCTCGGGTAAAGGCTGGACAACCCGCCGCGTAAGGCAGGTCGCCGGAGCCCCCCGGCGCTAGGTGGTCCATAGTAGGCCCCGCACGCTGATCTGACTATTAGCGCACTTCCCGCCGTCACTCGATGGTGGTTCGGGCGTCTTCCTGAGCTCGCTCTCGAAGAACTCGACGTCGTGGTTCGTGGGTCGGACGATGCCGTGGAAACATTGTCACAGGCGTCGGCCCGACGGGCCGACGGCTGCTGTTGTTGGCGTGGGGGAGGAGAGTGCACCATGGTCGCAGCACCCCTGGTCCTCCCAGCTCCAATGTGCACCGGCTCTACAGAATGCCGGCACGAGGGTCCTGCTAACTACGGCTCATCTTTGTTGGCGAAGCTGATGGGGCTCCGAATGGTGGCTCTCCACTCGTCGAGCTTCTCTGCGGCGGGAGGAAAGTCGAAGAGCAGTTCCATGCGTGCCAGTGGTTCTGCTAGCGTGGGTGGCGACGAAATCTGCATGGACCGTGACGCGCTCCAACTTCTAACCACGTTAGAAGGAGCTCTATCATGGTCTCGTGGTCGCACGCTGCCTCCGTCGGCGTTCGGGCGCGCACGTCGGCCTGGTGCATCGGCGTGGGCTCTTCCCGTGGCCACGCCCAGGGGCACCGGTGTCACGGTGTTGTTCATCACGCGTGGCCTAGGGAGGTCGCGGCATGGACGCCGGCTGGGGCGTCCGGGAGGTCGCCGCGCCACCTGTCGGCAGCACAGCCACGCCCCCCGGGCCTAGCTGCGTGTGGCTCGTCGTCTTGGACCCGAATGATGCCGCTCGCCTGGCTCCGATTGCCAGAGTGCCGTGGATGCTCGCGGGTCGCGCCTCCGATGCCATCTGTGGCCACTCCGTCGCCCGCCCGCGCTGGTGCGGACGGGCCGGCTTCGTACCACCCGATCGCTGTGATCCCCTTCTTCTTGGGGGGCATGGTGATGATGAAGTCGATGCGCTAACTTCCAAACCGGATTTTCACAGCTTGCGCCCCCTACCTGGCGCGCCAAAGATGTCAGGGAAAAGGAAACCTATGGGATCACAGGGAATCCCTACTACGGTTGACGGGGAGCGGGGCTGTGGAAAGAGCGGGTTTAGAAGATCAACGCGGGGGAATTTTATCCAGGTTCGGGCCGCAAGCGATGCGTAATACCCTAATCCTTCTTTGGTGTATATTTGGTGTTCATTAGTTCTTGAACTAGCTGCGGTGCTTCCGAGCCCAAAAAGTTCGAATCCTTCCTCTGTAAGCCTCGAGCCTCCTTTTATAGTCAAAGGGGTTCGCCCCAGTGGCACATAGGAGATGGAAAGTATCTACAGTGTACAAGTCTATCTCTAGGAACCGTAGGACAAATGCATTTAATGCGCTGCCAACGTGCCCTCTTGCTTTACTAGGGATGGCACAGGAGCTCGTCTTGTCCGTCGCCGCCTTGCCTTGCTTCGACACGTGTCCAAGCTGACGAGGCATGCAGCGCCACGCTAGCTGGCTGGCTGCTACGCTGGTGCAGTCGTAGGGTCTTCTCAAAGATATGCATGCCACCACACATGTGCTTGCCTGGTTGGCCTAGAAGCTACATGCTGCCACGTAGGTGTGTGCCTAGTTGGCAGGCTGGCTGCTACGTCGAAACGACCGTGGGGCAGTGAAACCTTGGTAAGTGTGGGCCTGGTTGTGGCCATGAGATATCCTCGGCAAGGGTCTTGCCGGGTTTTTGTGGTTGTCCCCGGCAAGGATCTTGCTAGAGGCCTTCTTCTTCTGGTTCTCACCCAGTCTTTTAGGCCTCTGTTTGTCACAAAGATCTAGATGCCACCATGCAGGCGCTCCCAAGCCTTGGTCTTGACGTTGTCGATGGCGTCATAATCCTCTGGCTCAAAGGTGGCGGTCTCGATGGTGATGGGCAAGTTGCCCCAGCAAGGCTCTTGCCGGGGCAGTGTAGGTCATCCCCGGCAAGGCTCTTGCCGGGGGAAACTCATATTGTCCCTTTGCTCTTCGCGCCTCTGGCTTCAACGCTGCTCGGGTAGTCTTGTATCTTCGCTTCCTCTACCCTGCCAAGCGTGGTCACAGGTCCGGCTACGACTGCCCGTGCACAAGTAAATGGGTACAGAAGGCCCCTACTTTTGTACACCGATAATGTTGTTGTTGGTGAATGGCCCGTGCTACCGTTCCCTTGAATTTTAATGCGTTCCTAGAGAAAACTAAGTTGAAAGATGATGGTAGCAACTACACGGACTAGTTCCATAACTTCAGGATTATCCTCATTGCTGCACAGAAGAATTACGTCCTTGAAGCACCGCTAGGTGCAAGGCCCGCTCCAGGAGCAACTTCGGACGCTATGAACATCTGGCAAACTAAAGCTGATGACTACTCGATAGTTCAGTGTGCCATGCTTTGCGGCTTAGAATCGGGACTTGAAAGACGTTTTGGACGTCATGGAGCATATGAGATGTTACAGGAGTTGAAGTTAATATTTCAAGCAAATGCCCGAGTTGAGAGATATGAAGTCTCCAACAAGTTCTACAACTGCAAGATGGAGGAGAATAGTTCTGTCAGTGAACACATCCTCAGAATGTCTAGGTACCATAACCACTTGACTCAGCTGGGTGTTAATCTTCCTGATGATAGTGTCATTGACAGAGTTCTTCAATCATTGTCACCAAGCTATAAAAGGCTTCGTGATGAACTATAATATGCAAGGGATGAACAAGATGATTCCCGAGCTCTTCGCAATGCTAAAGGCTGCGGAGGTAGAAATCAAGAAGGAGCATCAAGTGTTGATGGTTAACAAGACCACTATTTTCAAGAAGGGGAACTTCAAGAAGAATATCAAGCAAGCCACTGCTCAAGGGATGAAGCCCAAGTTTGGACCTAAGCCTGAAACTGAGTGCTTCTACTGCAAAGGGACTGGTCACTCGAAGCAAAACTACCCCAAGTATTTGGCGGATAAGAAGGATGGCAAAGTGAAAGGTATATTTGATATACATGTTATTGACGTGTACCTTACTAATGCTCATAGTAGCGCTTGGGTATTTGATACTAGTTCGGTTTCTCATATTTGCAACTCGAAACAAGGGCTACAGATTAAACGAAGATTGGCTAAGGACGAGGTGACAATGCGCGTGGGAAATGGTTCCAAGGTCGATGTGTTCGCTGTCGGCACGCTATCTCTACATCTACCTTCGGGATTATTTTTAGACCTGAATAATTGTTATTTGGTGCCAGCGTTGAGCATGAACATTATATTTGGATCTTGTTTGATGCGAGACGGTTATTCATTTAAATCAGAGAATAATGGTTGTTCTATTTATATGAGTAATATCTTTTATGGTCATGCACCCTTGATGAGTGGTCTATTTTTGTTGAATCTCGATCATAGTGATACACATATTCATAATATTGAAGCCAAAAGATGCAAAGTTAATAATGATAGTCAACTTATTTGTGGCACTGCCATTTAGGTCATATTGGTGTAAAGCGCATGAAGAAACTCCATGCAGATGGGCTTTTGGAATCACTTGATGCTTGCGAATCATGCCTCATGTGCAAGATGATTAAAACTCTATTCTCCGTAACAATGGAGCAAGCCACTGACTTATTGGAAATAATACATACTAATCTATGCGGTCCGATGAGTGTTGAGGCTCACGGCAGGTATCATTATTTTCTGAACTTCATAGATGATTTGAGAAGATATGGTTATATCTACTTAATGAAACATAAGTCTGAAACATTTGAAAAGTTCAAAAAAATTCATAGTGAAGTGGAAAATCATCGTAACAAGAAAATAAAGTTTCTATGATCTGATCGTGGAGGCGAATATCTGAGTTACGAGTTTGGTCTTCATTTGAAACAATGTGGAATAGTTTTTGCAACTCACGCCACCTGGAACACCATAGCGTAATGGTGTGTCCGAACGTTGTAATCGTACTTTATTAGATATGGTGTGATCTATGATGTCTCTTACCGATTTAACACTATTGTCTTGGGCTTATGCTTTACACACGGCTGCATTCACGTTAAATAGGGCACCATCTAAATCCATTGAGACGACACCGTATGAACTGCGGTTTGGCAACAAACCTAAGCTGTCGTTTCTTAAAGTTTGGGGCTGCGATGCATATGTGAAAAAGCTTCAACCTGATAAGCTCGAACCCAAATCAGAGAAATGTGTCGTCATAGGATACCCAAAGGAGACTATTGGGTACACCTTATATCGTAGATCCAAAGGCAAGATATTCGTTGCTAAGAATGGATCCTTTCTAGAGAAGGAGTTTCTCTTGAAAGAAGTGAGTGGGAGGAAAGTAGAACTTGATGAGGTAGTTGTACCTTCTTTCGAATTGGAAAATGGTTCAAGACAGAAATCAGTTCTAGTGATGCCTATACCAATTAGTGAGGAAATTAATGATGATGATCATGAAACTTCAGATGAAATTACTACCGAACCTCATAGGTCAACCAGACTAAGGTCCGCACCAGAGTGGTATGGTATTCCTGTTCTGGAAGTCATGTTACTAGACCATGACGAATCTACGAACTATGAGGAAGCGGTGATGAGCCGAGATTCCACGAAATGGCTTGAGGCCATGAAATCTGAGATGGGATCCATGTATGAGAACAAAGTATGGACTTTGGTTGACTCGCCCAATGATCGACAAGCCATTGAGAATAAATGGATCTTCAAGAAGACTGGCGGTGATGGTAATGTTGCTGTCTACAAAGTTGGACTTGTTGCGAAAGGTTTTCGACAAGTTTAAGGAGTTGACTACGATAAGAACTTCTCACCCGTAGTGATGCCTAAGTCTGTCCGAATCATGTTAGTATTTACTGCATTTTATGATTATGAAATTTGGCAAATGGATGTCAAAACTACATTCCTTAATGGATTTCTTAAAGAAGAGTTGTATATGATGCAACCATAAGGTTTTGTCGATCCTAAAGGTGCTAACAAAGTGTGCAAACTCCAGAGATCCATATATGGACTGGTGCAAGTATCTCGAAGTTGGAATATACGCTTTGATAGTGTGATCAAAGCATATTGTTTTATACAGACTTTTGGAGAAGCCTGTATTTACAAGAAAGTGAGTGGGAGCTCTATAGCATTTCTAATATTATATGTGGATGACATATTATTGATTGGAAATAATACAGAATTTCTGGATAGCATAAAAGGATACTTGAATAAGAATTTTTCAATGAAAGACCTCGGAGAAGCTTCGTATATATTGGGCATCAATATGTATAGAGATAGATCAAGACGCTTAATTGGACTTCCACAAAGCACATACCTTGAAAAAGTTTTGAAGACGTTGAAAATGGATCAGTCAAAGAAAGGGTTTTTGCCTGTGTTACAAGGTGTGAAGTTGAGTCAGACTCAATGCCCGACCACTTCAGAAGATAGAGAGAAAATGAAAGTCATTCCCTGTGCCTCAGCCATAGGTTCTATCATGTATGCAATTCTGTGTACCAAACCTAATGTGTGCCTTGCTATAAGTGTAGTAGGGAGGTACCAAAGTAATCCAGGAGTGGGTCACTGGACAACGGTCAAGAACATCCTGAAATACTTGAAAAGGACTAAGGATATGCTTCTCGTTTATGAGGTGACAAAGAGCTTGTCATAAATGGTTACGTCGATGCAAACTTTTACACTGATCCGGATGACTCCAAGTCGTAAACCGGATGCATGTTTATATTGAATGGTGGAGCTGTCAGTTGGTGCAGTTTCAAGCAAAGCGCCGTGGCAGGATCTACGTGTGAAGCAGAGTACATAGTTACCGCGGAAGCAGCAAATGAAGGAGTATGGATGAAGGAGTTCATATCCGATTTAGGTGTAATACCTAGTGCATCGGGTCCAATGAAAAACTTTTGTGACAATACTGTAGCAGTTGCCTTAGCGAAGGAATCTAGATTTCACAAGAGAAACAAACACATCAATAGGCACTTCAACTCCATCCGCGATCAAGTCAAGGAGGGAGACATAGCGATTTACAAAATACATACGGATCTGAATGTTGCAGACCCGTTGACTAAGTCTCTTCAACAAGAAAAACATGATCAACACAAAGACTCCATGGGTGTTAGAATCGTTACTATTTAATCTAGATTATTGAATCTAGTGCGACTGGGACACTGAAGGAAATATGCCTTAGAGGCAATAATAAAGTCGTTATTTATATTTCCTTATATCATGATAAATGTTTATTATTCATGCTAGAATTGTATTAACCGGAAACTTAATACATGTGTGAATACATAGACAAAACAGAGTGTCCCTAGTATGCCTCTACTTGACTAGCTCGTTGATCCAAGATGGTTAAGGTTCTTGACCATACACATGTGTTGTCATTTGATAAACGTGATCGCATCATTAGAGAATGATGTGATGGACATGAACCATCCGTTAGCTTAGCATAATGATCGTTAAGTTTTATTTCTATTGCTTTCTTCATGACTAATACATATTCCTCTGACTATGAGATTATGCAATTCCCGGATACCGGAGGAACACCTTGTGTGCTATCAAACGTCACTACGTAACTGGATGATTATAAAGATGCTCTACAGGTGTCTCCGAAGGTGTTTGTTGGGCTGGATAGATGGATTTTTCATTCCGAGTAACGAAGAGGTATCTCTGAGCAATGTGACTAATGAGTTAGTTACGAGATGATGCGTTACAGAACGAGTAAACACTATACCACAGTAAAAACATAAGGGCAATCAACTGCCGAGAAAAGCAAAGAATTTAGGTCAATTAACTATCGGTAAAGATTTAATGACCGGGCAAGTATTTGTAGGTCAAATTATCTACCGGGAATGATATGGCAAGAGTGGAAATGTACCTGCCGGCAAGTTTAGGGTCAATGTAATTGCCCTAGAAACTAAACGGGGGCAAACACAATGCCGGTGACTGAAAAATTTGCGGCAAAAGCGCGCGAGCCAGACAAAACAGCAGAAGTCACGCGTAGCGGCCTCCACGCGCCACGTGGCCGTGAAATTACTCTGTTTCCCCGCTCCCCACCACAGGACGACCCAGCCGCCGCACTCATCGCCGTTAACACCACCTCTTTCGCATCCCCCGATCCACACCGCCCGGCCAAGGGCCACGGCTCCATTCCCCAACCACCACGCCGCCGAACCCATATACCCCCATCTCCCACACCACACCCCCATCTGAATCCACGCTGCCCGGCCTGCCACATCACACCCCGTTGATGTCGCACTCGCGCGCTGGCTGCAAGGCGCCGTCGATGTAATTCCCCTAAACTGAGACAGAGAGAGGGAGGACGGGGTCATGGGGCTCCTCCACGCGCCTGGATCCAGGCGCCACTCAACGCATCTTGCTCGATCTGGCCGCCGCCACGCGCGTCCGTGCTGGATCTGGCCTTCACAGTCGAAGCTGGGTGGATGAGCATGGGGCGGTGGCTTGGTTGTGGAGGTGGGGAAGCGAGCACGGGGCGGTGGCTTGGTTGTGGAGGAGGTGAAGCGAACACGTGTTGTTCTGGCTAGGAGGTGAGTTGCTCATCCTCGATCTAGAGAAGGGGAAGGCAGAGGTGAGCAGGATCCCCTCAATCTTCGATCTGGAGTAGTTAATTTTGTATGGCTGGCTTCTGAAACCGATTTTGCATTATGTGCGTCGAAAAACATACAATTTTATATTCTTATTTGCAAATTCGGAATTGCATCGTCTGTTCGAACAGTGTGCTTATGATATTTCCGTACGTATATGACTCAAAATGTAACATGCAGTCTAATTTGCATAGCCAGTTCATTTTCTTGGTGCTTATAGATCTGTTCCAGTTAATAATTCATTCTAGATGATCTTTTTTTCTAGGACTAATTTTAATCACTGTTCAAGAAGGCGCTATTAGGCGCTCGCCTAGGCGCGCTTAAGCGCTGGGCGTTGGCATAGCGCCTCAGCTTTGGCCCTAGGCGCTCAAAAAAGCGGCCGGCGAGGTCCTCCGGCGAGAAATCAGCCTCTCCGGCGAGGAATCAGCTTTCTGAGGTGAGAAATCAGTCTCCCCGGCGAGGATTCGACCTCCCCTGCGAGGATTCATCCTCTCCGACGAGGGATTCAACTGCCCCGACGACAAATCGAGATTCTCCGGCGAGGGATTGAGCTTCTCCGGCGAGGGATCGAGCTTCTCCGACAAGGGACAGAGGAAGAGGGAGGGAGGCAGCCTCGTGCAACGAGACAGAAAGGACGAGGGGGGGAGGCGGCGTGAGGAGGAAACCTAAATTTCCTATCGACTGCAGCAGACGAGAGCTTTTAGTAGGAGGATATGAAGATGGGCCTATGGTTTAGTGGGCTAGCCCAGCCCATCTAGCTTATTTATTCACGTTACAGTACTAACGCCTAATTGCGTCTAATTTCGCCTAATCACGCCTAAGCTAGAAAAGCGCAAGTAGGTGCCCAAACGCATAATTAGCGCCTAGCGCTTTTTTGAACTTTGATTTTAATTTAATAGATAGATTGATGTTTGTAGACAAGGTCTTCAGGAATAACATTTTAGTGTTGATGTTCAGGTCTAGGTTCACAAGTTGAGATAAGCTGCATCCATAAATAATCGAAGAAGTACAACTTCACAGTTTTGGTGAGATTCTTGATCCTAGTTGAAGACTTATAATGGTCCTTCCATCATGTGGCATCGTTTGACTACATTTTGAATACCTCGTAATTTGTTTCTATCATTACATAGTTGTATCATAGGGAGTAAAATATATTGTGGTGTGATAATGGAAATTCTTGAATTGGACCATCACCACAACGGAAATATTGTGCTCTTTTGAATGTTGTTCGTTTGACGACCGTGTACACGGCAAGTGGGTAAACTTTGATATATTTGGAATCACAAGTATGAACTCTAAGCATTTATTTAACTCTGGTGAGAACTTGTCTGACGAACAATTATTTCTGCCTCCCCAAGCAACTCAAGCGTATTCTGTCCAAGATTCCATTAACAAAGATTCATGTAGTGTTGTCCATTTGAAGCCAGGAATCCTTTTGAATATTCTTGGAAAAGAAATGAAAACTTTGAGAAGGTTGATGAACCTATGATTCTGTTCCTTGGTTTAGATGCTAATGTAAATCTCCAGCCTGATTTTCTAGATGCACCTCGTATTAGAAAAGATATAGATGTACAATTGTCAGTCAGGTTAAGAAGGATAAATATGTAGCTTAAAAAGCTCTTTTAGTATTTTGTAATGTTCCTCTACTTCAGGCTATGCCCTGTGCATAAGACGCACTATTGCTAATTATGTCTTTTATATTTAAGTATTCCTGCAGAGTGCCTCTTTGTTCTTCTATTTTAGATTGCATAACACTTATACTGATTCTAAGATGATGTTTCTTTTCAGGAAAAGAATGGCAAACAGAGGATAAAGAGATGATGCTGCTACATATGAAGATTTGCGAACAGGGAATGTAAGGCTTGTCACATAGAGGTTGAATGAGTTCATTCCAAGTCTTGTATGAACAAAACAACAAGGCAAAGGTGACGGTCGCCCTTGTGCGTTGATACATCTTGTGGATGCTAGTTTTTTATCTATAAAGCAGAGCTACGACCTAATTTCTTAAACCATTAATAAAAGAAATCAAGAAATTATAAACTATGGATGTTACAACATCATGACCTTCCTGTAGGCAGCATTTATCCAGATCTGTTTGTGCCTCAAACACTCAGGTGAGGGGTTATCAGATATAAAATACGTGTAAAATAAGAAAACTGAATACCCCTGTCCATGTTTATTGTTATCCCAAAAACTTTGGTTCAGTTTTTCTCTAACCTCATATATAAACTTTTCCTCATGGTTTAACAATACTCCATCCAGTTGAGCATACTGAGATTCTCTAACCATGAAATATATTCAGCAAAAAATGTGGAGCACTGATCAAACGAGACATTCATGCTTTAGGATGTGTTTGGTTTGAGCCCATACTAGCCCCACCAAATTTTTGGCATGACCAATGCAAGGGTATGACCAAAATTTTGGCTAGCTGTTTCTGTTTGGTTTGTAGCCATCGTATGTCCAAAAAGTTGGCAGAATAGATCAACAATTGGTTTCATTCGAATAGAAAGAGATCAACAATTCGTTTGCACCATACCGATTTGATAAAAACATTTGTCTTCCGTAACTTTCTAACATGACGAAAGCCTGTTTTGCAGTCAAACAGAAAAAAACAACAAAAAGAAAACTGACATGCACAGCAAGTTCCTGCAGAAGCGGCTTATCCCGGTGCATGCGGTCGCTAATTGTGTGGGTACATCGTTAATTACAATCTTAAGAAACCGAAACACTAGCTTGCATGCACTAGATATAGAAATAAAAAAAGAAAGTACATGGGACCCACCAATCAGAGGGGGCAAGTCGCCCTGCCAATATTTTGGCGCAGCTTTTGAGCGCCCTGGAATCGCCCGCTCGTTGGCGAGAAATACATGGGTGCGGTGCTGGCGGGCTGGGCGAGCCAGTTCGCTGGCAACCATCCAAACGACTACCAAAATTCAAGGGCGAGCCAATATTTTGGTAGGGTCAGCTTTGGTTCCAATCCAAACGCACCCTTATTGTTCTGTAATGAAAGACTGTCTCTTTTGATATATATCTCCTTTTAAGTAACATAAAAGCAGTAAGAAACATAGCACTAAGTGATTGGCTTGACCATGGCTGCACACATCTGCATGCTTTCATTCCAGAGCATGGCTTATAGTTAAAAAGGGTTATCCCAGCTTAAGAAACAACTAAAAGAAGAATGGTATGCTATTTTGCAATGCCCTTATTGGAATCTGAGGACCATGGTGAATGCTCTCGTGTGATCTATTGCATGGACTCGTAGATATGTAAAATTTCTTTAAGATCATGTCTATTTTAGAATTGTAGGTTTCTCAAATTGCTTCCTATTGATAATTCTATGTATGCACATCGAGGTTGTTCGTAAAGGTATGCAGAAACAACCATGACAGCAGGTCAACCTTTTGGTTTCATTATTATATAGACAAGGCGTATAATGAACTAGCTCTTGCAACAATTAGACCTTATCATGGGTGCTTTATATTTAGTTCATTTGAAATAACAAATTTAGTACCGATCACAAGGGCCATTCTATTGAAAAGCAATCATAAAGATATGTTATTTTCTGAATCAAGCATGTCTCCTGAGAAACTAGTACTTTTTTTATTACCCAGAAGATGTGCATACTTCCAATCAGATGTTGTTGTCCTTTTATTAGGAATCAACGAGAAACTCTGTTTCTTAAACAATTCTGCAGCTACTACTTAAACTTTGCACACTTTGGACAACACATCATGGACTAATAAAGGGACCACAAAAGTACATATTCAGTAAACCAACATTCTTTTATTTTGAGCAGCCTATATTCATTTCAGCAAATGATTTAAGTGCCTGCAAACTCTTTTTCTTTTTGTTGGATCAACATTTTTTCTGAAACCAAGCAGCATATTAATTAGAGTACTGTTCAGTTGGTATACATTCTCATAACTATTGATTCTCACTGTCTAGCACTAGTACACACTACACAGAACAAACATGTACAAAAAAACAGAAGACAGTATGCATTACCACTGGATTGCTAGTGATTACCTTCAATTTTTTAATGTTCTATTTACTTCACAACAATCAGGAGAAACTAATACACCAAAAGAAGATCACTATAGATAAATATTTATAATGATAGGTTGTATAGTGCATAATCTGTTCCTATGACTACATACACACATTCTGTTTGTGCCTTGTGGAATGCAAAGTATAGGGCGACACACACATATCTTTTTCATCTGGATGAGTCGATTTGGGTTTTTAGCCCGTGCAACTTCTATGTTTGGAACATGTGTTCATCCGAGCTGATCTAATTGGTCATTCTCTTTTTATTAACAGGTCACAAGTATAATGCCTTTGCATCCACAAGGTTCTAGAGGTGTGTTTGGTGAGCTAAAAGGGTCTTTTGCTGGTTTCGGTTTTCTCCATAATGTAAAACTTTTACTTGTGAACCTACAAATGTACTCATGTGTGCATGTAGACCTGATGGATGGTTGTGCTTTTGGTTGTCCTGTAACTGGACTTGTATGCCCATGTGTGCATCCAGGCATGCATGATCTTGTGCTGTTGGCTGACCTACGATACTGGTCTTATGAACCTATGTATGGATGATGGAGACTTGCAAAACTATGGATGGATGATGGATTCCTTATACACACACACATTATCTCTTGAGTGATGCAATCTTAATTACTGTATGCATGTGTTGTGTTATATATAGGTGGCACAAAATGGAGTGAAGATAAATGATAACTTTTCAAATACATGTATACCTATAGGAGAATTGTGTGTTCCCAGGGGACACAAATACTGGTAGTCTGACTGCCGGGGAACTCTTCAATCTGCCCTGAATTGTCAGTCTGTCGGGAAAATGTTGTATGTCGGAAATAGTTCTAACTGCCAACAAAGGTACGAACATGAAGGGCAGAGAATATACCGGGGTTTGTACTAATTGCCGGAAATTGTTTTTCCCGACAGGACTTTCAAGGGCGGTTTGTAAATGCCGGTAAAACTCATTCCTGACAGATAGTCTGCCTCCAATAGCTAGTTTTCCTGGCAGATCTAGTGTCCCCTAAATTTTGGTCATGGTGTAGTAAAGAGACTTGCCGGTAACGAGATTCAACTAGGTATAAAGATACCGACGATCGAATCTCGGACAAGTAACATACCGATGACAAAGGGAATGACGTATGTTGTTATTGCGCTTTGACCGATAAAGATCTGCGTAGATATGTAGGAACCAATATGAGCATCCAGGTTCTGCTATTGGTTATTGACCGGAGATGCGTCTACATAGTTCTTGAACCCGTAGGGTCCGCACTCTTAACGTTCGATGACGATTTGTATTGTGAGTTATGTGTTTTTGTCACCGACGTTTGTTCGGAGTCCCGGATGAGATCACGGACATGACGAGGAGTCTCGAAATGGTCGAGAGGTAAAGATTGATATATTGGAAGATGGTATTCGGACACCGGAATGGTTTCGGGTGGTTTGGGTGTTTTTCCGGAGTAACGAGGGGTTACTGGAACCCCCGGGGGAACTCATGGGCCTCATGGGGCTCGGGAGAGAGAGGGGACAGCCCACAAGGTGTGCCCCCCCCATGGGAGTCTGAATTGGACTAGGGGAGGGGCCGGTGCCCCCTTTTCCTCTCCTACTCCCTCTCCCTTCCCCCTTTCCCACTCCGGAAAAGGAAATGGGAATCCTACTAGGACTAGGAGTCCTAGTAGGACTCCCCCATGGTGCGCCCCTCTAGGCCGGCCACCTCCTCCCCTCCTCCTTTATATACGGGGGCAGGGGGGCACCCCAAAGCACAACAGTTGTTTTCTTAGCCGTGTGCGGTACCCCCCTCCACAGTTTACTGCTCCGATCATAGCGTCGTAGTGCTTAGGTGAAGCCCTGCGCAGATCACATCACCGTCACCGTCACCACGCCATTGTCCAGACGGAACTCTCCCTCGACCCTCTATTGGATCAATAGTTCGAGGGACGTCATCAAGCTGAACGTGTGCTGAACTTGGAGGTGTCGTACGTCCGACAATAGATCGGTTGGATCGTGAAGATGTTTGACTACATCAACCGCGTTAACCTAACGCTTCCACTTTCGGTCTACGAGGGTACCTGGACACATTCTCCCCCTCTCATTGCTATCCATCTCCTAGATAGATCTTGCGCGATCGTAGGAAAATTTTGAAATTGCATGCTACGTTCCCCTTCAAGGAGCCCCCGGGCCTGGCCCGAACGCGATGTCGGGCGTCGTTGGGGTAGGCCCTACCAAGTGCACATGCAAGAGGGTAGTAGTTGCTTGTCCTTTGGGATCTTCTTTGCTTCTTCATTAAACTGAGCCCAGGTCAGTTTCCGATTCTCCCTGCGTCGCCTAACGCCAATTGCAGTGGGGCCACCTTTGTAATGGCCCGTGAATGACTTTAACGCACGGGTGCGTAACTACCAATTCACTCTTCCCACCATGCTCTTATCCTTGGCCACATATGTTGCATGCATTGAGTGGGGTAGGTAACGGAGGCGCGTGGTGCAGGAGAGCGTCAAGGAAGGGGCCCAGTATTCATGGATTGGCGGAGGAGGGAGGCGGTTATCCGCTGAGGGATCAGCTCCTAGCTTTGATCGGCCTATAAAAGAGGGGGTGGGGAAGGAGCGGGAGTGTTCATCCACACACCTCTCCTCCTTCGCTCCCCGCCTTCTTCTGGTCATGCTGAAAGGGAGAGGCCGAGGCCAGGCCCTGGGCTCAAGCTTGGAGTCGATGATGTTGAATGCTCGTGTCGATGCTTGGGGAGTAGAAGAAGGGTGCGGTCACACCTTTGCTGGGGTAGGATACCCCTACCGTCTTAGCACAAGCCTTAGGCGGTGCGCCGGTGGTGCGGCGGTAGCGCTGGTGGTAGCGATTCCGGTGCGCCTGTCGCCGGGCCGCCCGTGGCTTCAATTTTAGTGAGGGGCTACACGAGCGACACCACACAGGGGCACATAATGGACGCAAAGCGTGGTAGTCGATCGTGGCCTATCTCCCCTTCTCCTACGACGTCGAAGGGAGACCGCGGAAGCGGTTCACCATTGGTAACGACAGATCCCTCCCTTCGAGGTATTGCCTGTCTTGCGTATGGGCATGTTGTGCCCGTGCATGCATCTTCAGGGGACGGCATCCTTCTAGCTTCGGGTTGTTGGAGACGACCATGCTCTCTGTGGAGCCCTCCGGAGCGCCAGGTGCCCGTTCTGGCCGCCGTGGTGAGGGCTTAAGTGGCAACGGGCGCGCCCCCTTGAGCGACGGCAGCGAGGAAGGTGGCAGCAAACCACGACGCACCAAGAGCGAGGACGACTACTCCGATGCGGCGTGATTTCTGGCAGCACCATCATCATAGGCTGGGCCTTCGATAGTGCCACCAACTTCTCCTGCCCTCCGGTTTCTTCCTCCCAGCCTGGGAATGACGCCATCCTGATACTGGGGAGGCACCGAATCCTAGCCAGGCCTTCGCTCTGTCTTCTTCGTCCCCCTCCATAGTTTCAAGGAGGGGAGGGACAGAGAAAAGGCATCATGGGCGTTTATCTTTTTTCAATCTAAAATATATAGTTTTCTGCCAAACTTTAGTTTAAATTATGTAATCTTCTTTACCCATGTTTGTATTCTATAAGATCTATACTAGTTGATCAGCATATTAATGAAAAAGACAAACCTTGTCCTGTACTTGTGCATGTAACATGTCCATGCAGAGGTGAAATGCCTCTATACATTCAAGTAAACAAGTTTTCCCCGGCAGGCTATCTTGCCGGTACCCTCAGTTTGCTGTCATGGAGCTAGGCCTACTGGGCACAAATCGTGAAGAGGGGCCATCCCCCTGCCAAACCTTCTCGCCAAAGGCCACTGCAACCTTCCTGACCGAAGCAACATTCGAGTCAAGGAATCGGAGCACCTAATTTTCAAAAGTGGCGAGGTTTTCACATGCACATGTCTCTACTTACAGAACATGTATGGGTAAGAAAGAACTTATCTGTTTGGCTTGCCAGGGATCACAATGTAGGATCTTCTTCTCTCCTCCTCTTTGGAACCGAGTCCACGGTAGGAGCCTGCAGTTTAGTGCAGATGAAAATGATGCCACATGTGATCTTTTCTACATGCTCATGCTATGCTTATGCATGCATGCAATTTGTTGGGGGGGGGGGGGCAGGGCTTCATTTATTTCTCTGCTGCTCGGGATCTGCGCCTGGCTTTGTACAAGGGGTTACATGCAACATCGACAAGGCCTGTATAAGAGGGTGGCTGCTGCAGGGCCCGATAGCCGCACCTTACGGGTAGAACTTACAGAGAAGTGATACGTCTCCAATGTATCTACAATTTTTGATTGTTCCATGTTGTTATATTATCTGTTTTGGATGTTTAATGGGCTTTATTATGCACTTCTATATTATTTTTGGGACTAACCTATTAACCGAGGGCCTAGTGCAAATTGCTGTTTTTTTTTCTATTTCAGTGTTTCACAGAAAAGGAATATCAAACGGAATCCAAACGGAATGAAACCTTCGCGAGGATATTTTTTTGGAACAAACGTGATCTAGGAGACTTGGAGTGGACGTCAAGGAAGCAGCGAGGAGACCACGAGGTAGGAGGGCGTGCCCAGGGGGCTAGGCGTGCCCCCACCCTTGTGGGCCCCTTGTAGCTCCACTGACCTACTTCTTTCGCCTATATATACTCACACTAATAGGGAAAAGCCTAGCAGCAGCGCAGGTTTTGGGTGTATTAGTAGCGCGGGTGCCCGCGCTACTGATACGGCGCCACAACTAACTTGTACCAGTAGCGCGTGTTGACACACGCTACTGCAATACATGGTTAGCTGTAGTGTGCGTTGCAGACAGCGCTACTGCTAATTATCTGTAGCGGGTCTTATACCCCGCGCTACTGCTAATTATCTGTAGCGGGTCTTATGCCCCGCGCTACTGCTATTACTTTCAAAAACAAAAAAATCTTGATCCCATGCGTGTTGTCAATGGCAGCAGTGGTTCGATCTAGCGACGATTGGCGTCGCTGGAGGCATGAATGGACAGCGGAAGACCAGATCCGGCGGTGGCTGTTGGAGAGGGCCCGTTTCTATGGCAGAGCTAGGCCGCGGCATGGGGCTCCTCTTCCCGACCATGCCAGATAGCTCCGGGTCGTCCATGGCGACGACCTGCACGGGCGTGGACATGGGAGGGTGAGTCAAACCAGAGGGAGAGAGAAAAGGAAAACCGAGGGAGAGAGGAAGGTGATGGAGGGAGCAGCAGAGCTAGTCACCGGTGGTGAGGTGCTCCGGTGTGGTGGCGCGGGGCGGCGGCATCCTAGATGTCGGTGGAAGACCGGCGAGCTCCTAGACGCCGGTGGCGCGAGGCGGTGGCCTCTTTCGGTGCCATGGAGGAGGATGGGCGTATGGTCAAGTGGTCCATGTGAGAGCGTATGGAAAGTGACAGGAGAGAGTGGCGGAAGAGAGGAGGGATTTGGGGGAGGAGATGGGGATTCGGCCGAGGATATGGCAACTTCACCTACCTCGTACTTAGTAGTAGCGAGGGGTATAAAACCGCGCTACTACTGTCAACTTAGTAGTAGCGCGGGTTTATACCCCTCGCTACTACTATGGCATGTCTCAGAGGGCACGATAGATACAGCTTAGTAGTAGCGAGGGTTAAAAACCCGCGCTACTACTATCAACTTAGTAGTAGCGAGGGGTAAAAACCCGTGCTACTAGTAAGTAGCAGTATCGAGGGGTATAAACCCTCGCTACTCGTACGTGTCTGCCTATAAGCTTTTCCCTAGTAGTGTCATATACCCTGAAAACATCCAGGAGCACCACAAAACCCTATTTCCACCTCTGCAACCTTTTGTACTCGTGAGATCCCATCTTGGGGCCTTTTTCGACACTCTGTCGGAGGGGAAATCGATCATGGAGGGCTTCTGCATCAACACCATAGCCTCTCCGATGATGTGTGAGTAGTTTACCACAGACCTTCGGGTCCATAGTTATTAGCTAGGTGGCTTCTTCTCTCTATTTGGATCTCAATACAAAGTTCTCCTCGATTCTCTTGGAGATCTATTTGATGTAATTCTTTTTACGGTGTGTTTGTCGAGATCCGATGAATTGTGGGTTTATGATCAATATTATCTATGAAAAATATTTGGTTTTTCTGAATTCTTTTATGCATGATTTAAATATCTTCGCAATTCTCTTCGAATTATCAGTTTGGTTTGGCCAACTAGATTGATCTTTCTTGCAATGGGAGAAGTGCTTAGCTTTGGGTTCAATCTTGCGGTGTCCTTTCCCAGTGACAGCAGGGGCAGCAAGGCACGTATTGTATTTTTGCCATCGAGGATAAAAAGATGGGGTTTATATCATATTGCTTGAGTTTATCCCTCTACATCAAGTCATCTTGCCTAATGCATTACTCTGTTTGATGTAGGGTAGAACCCTAATCGCTTGATCTTTCACGAAAGGAGCGGATCCCGCGATAAACATGAAGAACACGAGGGAAAACATGAGGGGAAACACAAGAAAATCACTAAACCAATAAGAAATAGTCACACATATGCTAGATCCTCGAGTACATAAGAGATCACATGATCCACGGACAACTAAGGACGATACAAAGGTAGCCGGTCTTCTCCGTGAGGAGGTCTTGAGGTCTTCTCCGCAAGGAGGTCTTGAATCCAAAGGGATCTTCTCCAAAGAGGGGTCGTGGTCTCTCTCGTGGAGTAGATCCGATGTGGATGAGCAATGTTCTATCTCTAATATGAGCTAAACCAATGCTAACCCTAAAACATAGGTAAGAGAAGAGTATACATAGTCTAGGTGGGCGAAGGGGTACACGGGCCTCGTCCCTTACACTGTGCGCAGACAGTGGAGGCCGGACGTCCGGGCGTCAGGCCAGATGTCCGGGCGTTCGGGGAGGGCGGGATGTCCGGCCTGTGGAGGCAGGATGTTCGGGCTGGTGAGGCTGGCCATGTCGCTCTTGGGTTCGGGGGTGTCCGGATTTCCGGGCTGGAGGCCGGATATCCGGGAGCTCGGGAAGGGCCGGATGTCTGGGTTGGCGCGGCCGGATGTCCGGGGCCTGTAGGTGCTTGGTGGTTGAGCAGCTATTGAGGGCGACGCTCCAGGGACCGGATGTCTTTGCTCACGGCCAGATGTCTGGGGCCTGGGAGGTGTTCTTGTCTACTTCCGTTGGTTCTCTTCATCCGTGCACTTGGGGACTTGTCCATCTTCACGTGAATCTTCGGGAGGGTCCTCTTGGTACCTAATCATGCACAACATCTCGGACTTAGGTAGTAGCCATGTCTTGAGAGGATCATATGTAATATCACTAAGGAGAGAGGTCACCTCGGTCTCGAGAGCTCTAGCTCTAGCTCGAGTCATAGGTCCTCTTGGCACTTTGTGGGATGATGGTAGGTCCATGGGGATGACCGTAGGATGCTCCGTATCATCTCCCCTCTCTTGGGGAAGATCCGACCTCGGATCAAAATCCTCATCACCATGGTATGGTGAGAGATCTTTGACGTTGAAGATGTCACTCAAGGAGTACTTGTCGTGTGGAATGTCGATCTTGTATGCGTCATTATTGTAGCGTGCAAGCACCTTGAAGGGTCCATCCGCTCTTGGTCGAAGTTTGGACTTGCGTTCGTGGGGGAAGAGGTCCTTGCGAAGGTGTAACCACACAAGATCTCCAATGTTGAATACCATAGGGTGCTTGTTGATGTTGAGCTTGGTCACAAGTCATTGTACTTGGCACTCGATGGTGTGCCTTGTATCTTCATGCACCTTCTTAAGATGGTTCACATGTGCACTTGTGTCCATATTGATGCGCTCTTGGAGTGGTAGAGGTAGAATGTCCAATGGGGACAATGAGTTGAATCCGTAGACGACCTCGAAGGGGGACTTGCCAGTTGTTGAGTGTCTTGCTCGGTTATAGGCGAACTCGGTGATAGGTAGACACTCCTCCCACTCCTTGATGTTTTTCTTGATGAGCACATGAAGTACAGCGGAGAGTGTGCGATTGGTCACCTCCGTTTGGCCGTCGGTTTGTGGATGATATGCCGTGGAGAAGAGTAGCTTGATTCCGTGCTTGGCGCATAGGGTCTTCCAAAACTAGTTTAGGAACTTGACGTCGCGGTCCGAGATGATCGTCTTTGGCACTCCATTTAGACGCAATATTTCCCTACAAAAGAGATTGGCAACATGTGAAGCATAGTCTATATTGTTGCAAGGAATGAAATGTGCCATCTTAGAGAATCGGTCCACAACGACAAATACCGAACCCTTTCCATTTCTTGTCCTAGGCCATCCAAGTACAAAATCAATGCTAATGTATTCCCACGGTTGATATGCAATTGGGAGAGGCATGTAAAGGCCACGAGATTGAGCTTTTGACTTAGCTTTGCGATATGTAGAGCATCGACTGGTGAAGAGGTTGACGTCGCGAAACATCTTGGGCCAATAGTAGTTTTTGGAGAGCGTAGAGAAAGTCTTGTCGCATCCAAAATGTCCCATTAGTCCTCCTCCCTGAGATTCCTGCAAAAGCAACAAATGAAGAGAAGACTCGGGGATGCAAAGCTTGTTAGCTCTCATAAGATATCCATTTTTGATGTAATAGTGTTCCCAAAAGGTATGCTTCAAACATTTGGCATGAGGTATAGCAAAAGTAGGATCATGCTCATACAAGTCTTTTATATGCTCAAAGACAATGACATCCAATTCAAGTTGAGTAACAAGCATGCATATGCGGGAAAGGGCATCCGCCACAATATTTTCCTTAACTTTAATGTACTTGATGATATAAGGAAAAGACTCAATAAATTCACTCCATTTGTCATGACGCTTGTTCAACTTGGTTTGACCCTTAAGGTATTTGAGCGTTTCATGATGGGTATGAATGATGAATTCATGAGGGCGAAGATAGTGTTCCCATTCATGCAAAACTCGCACTAACGCATATAACTCTTTGTGATAGATGGGGTAATTGAGTTGCGCTCCGAAAGTTTCTCACTAAAGTAAGCTATGGGGCGCTTCTCTTGCGTTAACACACCTCCTATGCCATTACCACTAGCATCGCAATGAATCTCAAAGGGCTTGTCAAAGTTGGGTAATGCAAGCACGGGAGCATGAGTAAGCAAATTCTTAAGCTCATTGAAAGCGGTATCTTGGGATGGTCCCCAAACAAAAGGTGCATTCTTCTTTGTCGGCGTTCTGGGAACGGGGGTCCCCAGACTTGCCTGCCTGCGGCCCGCGGTGTGGCTCGAAAGGGGGCCCAGCACGGACCACCTTCATCAACACAAGACTCAAGACCCTCGCGAGGGGCCAAGCCTCGCGAGGTGGACGACACGGACCTTCCTCAGGCACGGCCTCGTCAAGCTGGCTCGCGAGTAGGCAGAGAGATCACGGCGGGGTACCTCGCGAGGTGCCCATGACGCAAGCCATGACGACTCGGGGCGCCAGGCGGGTGCCAGCCCGCGCAGCGTCCTCCTTTCCTCTTTGGTGCAAAGGGGGCAAGCGCAGCTACGGAGTACCGAGGCATCAGGCAAAGGTTGCCATTTCGGTGCAACGAGACCAAGACCAAGAGGACTACGAGACGGAGGTCACCGTGGAGCTCAAGACGGCGTCATCACCAGAGCTTTGCGCAGGCGAAGACTGCTTTTGTCAGGATAGTTGATACTTGCTGTCCCCCTTCAAATTAGCCCGCCATTGTTGGCTCCCTTCCCACTCAATATTTGGGAAGAGGACCAGGGCCTCTATAAATAGGACCAGCCACCCACATAGCAAGGGGGTTCGGTCGGTTGGCTAGAGAGAGAAATAGAGAGAGAGAGAGAGAGAGAGAGAGAGAGAGAGAAAGGTGGCTGAACTCCTCCCAGCAGTTCATCGCCCCGGCCAAGAGCAGGCCCTTGCGAGGCTGTTCTTCCTTGTATTGTTCATCATCATCAGCCCCAAGAGGCAATCCACCCACCACACACTTGAGTAGGGTATTACACCACAACGGTGGCCCGAACCAGTATAAACCTTGTGTCTCTTGTGCAGTTCTTTCGGTAGTCTAGATCTTTGGGAGATGGAGAGGTAGAAGGCGTAATCTCCGCGCGCACCCCAGTGTTCGAACCTTAAGGGTCTGCCGAAACCCAAAATCCAACATTTGGCGTGCCAGGTAGGGCTACGCCGGAGTTCGTCTTCCACCGCTCCATGCCCCGTCGCGTCATCATCATCATGCCCGATGACCAGGAGGGCAACCCTGACCCATGGGCTGCGTGGCCCGCCCACGCGGAACCGCTCGCCTTGGGCGACCCCGTGCCCCAGGCAGCTCGTGGTTTGCAGGGCGCTGCGGGCCGCGGGCGACGCGGACAGACTTCGACAACTCTTACACCGCGGCAGGCACGGTCGGCAGCAAGGGCCTCCAATCACGCCGCGACCACGCCACCGTACACCCGCCGGGAGCAGGCGAACTTGAGGGCCGCGCTCACGGTGGCCCGAGAGCTGCTGCGGTGCAGACTGCTGGAGGGCGGCCACGAC
Source organism: Triticum aestivum (assembly GCF_018294505.1). Classification (NCBI taxonomy): domain Eukaryota; kingdom Viridiplantae; phylum Streptophyta; class Magnoliopsida; order Poales; family Poaceae; genus Triticum; species Triticum aestivum. Next base: position 369,625,632 of record NC_057809.1, on the reverse strand, counting down.
GTGCTGCTGGAGCGAGTGGCGGAGCTCCTGGGCTTCGCCGCCTCGGGGGCTCATGCCTTCTCCACCCAGCTCCCATCTCAAACCCAGAGCGACCCGCACGGGGGCTCCTCGCGTGCCCGTGGGCCCCAAGGTTACTCCGACGCCAGCGAAGCTGTCAGCACCGGATCGGCGGCGGCGCTGCCCCCGCCCCCGGCCCGCGAAGAAGGACTCAACGCGACCCACGGCCCTAGTGGGCGGCCGCGCTGCCACCCCACAGTGGGCGTGGCAGGCGGGACTGCGTGGCATGCGGGGCATCACGGCGTGGCATTCGGGATGGCGGCGCCGGAGGAGTACGTGCCCCTCATGATGGACCAAGGACACCCTCACGAGAGCGGACAAGGCTCGCTCCTCGGCCCAAACTGGGGGGACGAGGCACTGGAAGCTGAACCTTTCCAGGAGCCCCGGGACGGTCCCGCTGGCCATGCTGGAGGCAACGATTATCGGGCACCGCTAATTCTTCAGGAGCAGGTATATGCTAACCATGGATCGCAGGAGGTGCAGGTCACCGCGGCAAGCAGCTGCCCCGCTCCCATAGTCTCCTGCCCCTCAGGAGGAGGGCGCAGGGGGCTGCAGGAGAGGGGCAGGGATCCGACATCACCACCGCGGCGTTCGGAGCAAGGTGTTCTGTAAGTGCATCTAGTGCCACCCCTAGTTGGTTTTGGAGTATTGACGACAAACCTAGTTGAGGGACTAATGTGTTTGTGAGAATTGCAGGATAACACAGGTAGAAGTCCCTCATTGATTCGGTTTTCCTACCAGAGATGACCCCTAAAAATGTATGAAGACATTGAAGTCAAAGGTGGTATATGAAGATATTCACATTGAAGACTATGACATGAGAAGACAGCACATGAAGCCTATGGATCTCGAAGACTTAGATCTTTCGTAGTTCTTTTTCTTTTGTGTTGAGTCATAAGAACCACCGTACTGTTAAGTGGGGTCCAAGAGAACCAGTCAGAATGACTGAAGTGATGCCTAACCAAAACAAAAACCTATGTCTTCGAGTGAAGACTATGAGAGCGAATCTTGTCCAGAGTCGGACAAGTCAGCTTTGCTTGTAGCCCAAGTAAAGTTGTCGTGTGAGTTTGAAATCTGACCGTTAGAACACGTGTCAGTTCCTTAGTGACCCAGGGTCATTTCGGACAAATCAGGTCGGGTTGCCAAGTGGCTATAAGTAGCCCACCCCCTACAACCATAAATGGTTGGATGCTCAGATTGAGAGTACGACTTTTGTCGTTTGAGAGCAACCCACCTCGAAGCCTTTGAGAGAGAATTCCTTGCGAGGATAAAGCCCTAACCACCCAGAGCCAAAGAGAATTGGGCATCACTTAAGTCTTCTTGTCTGTGTGATCTGAAGACTTATTACACTTGAGGACTGTGCATCCTCCAGTCGGTTAGGCGTCGCGTTCTGAGCATCCAAGAGACATTGTGGATTGTCGGTGAACGAAGTCTGTGAAGGTTTGGGAGTCTACCTTGAAGACTTACCAGAGTGATTGGGCGAGGTCTATGTGACCTTATCTCAAGGGGAATACGGTGAGGACTGGGTGTCCTGAGCTACGTGTTCAGGACTGGGTGTCCGGGACTGTGTGTCCTAAGGTTTAAATACCTAGCCGCCCTAACCAGACGTACAGTTGTCACAGCAACTGGAACTGGTCCAACAAATCATTGTCTTCAACGAGTCACTGGTTTCATCTTCCCTTCCCTTTACTTACTGTTACTCCTTGTGAAGTCATTGTATGTTTGCACTATCTTTTGTCTTCACTAAGTGACTCGTGTTCTGTTTGGCTTCACAATATCTTCCTACCTGATCCTCACTACATTGGTGCTATTAGTCATTGTGCTTTCACTCTATTGAATACTTGACTATGGCTTGCCTAGTGTAGTCTACCTTCCGCTGCAGGGTATTAGGTTTATTTCTATCGTTTGTCTTCATAACTCCCATGTTTTGAAGACTTTCATAAAAATCACCTATTCACCTCCCCTCTAGTCGATATAATGCACTTTCAATTGATATCAGAGCAAGGTGCTCCCTTGTTCTGTGTGATTCGGTTTAACCACCTGGAGTTTTAGCTATGTCGACTGCAGGGATAATTAAAGTCTCTGCTGCGTGCCCCGTCTACGATGGAACTGAATATCCCTACTGGAAGAATAAGATGCGCATGCATCTTGAAGCCATTGACATCGACCTATGGTATGTCGTCGAGAACGGCGTTCCCAAGGCTGGAGAAGGTGTCACTGCTGCTGATGTCAAGAAATTCGTTCAACTGGACTCGACTGCCAAGAATATCATCTGTGGTCATCTGACTAAAGGACAATATGGCCGTGTGAGTGCTTTGAAGACATCTAAGCTGGTCTGGGACTGGCTCTCCAAGGTCAATGAAGGCATCTCAACCCAGAGAGATCAGAGAATCAGTGTCCTTCGCAACCTCTTCAACCGCTTCAAGCGAAATGACAATGAGAATGTCCAGCACACATTTGACCGACTCACTGACATCACAAATGAGCTTCAATCCCTCGGCGCTACTGAGATCACCAAACATGAAGTCGTCAAGACACTGCTGAGATCACTTGATAGTTCGTTTGACATCCTAGCCCTGATGATTCAAGAACATCCTGATTTCAAGACACTCGATCCGTCTGACACACTTGAGAGGCTCAACACACATGAGTTTCAGCTTTCTGAGAAAAGAGATATCTACGGTCCAAACTATGGGCGAACTCGTGCCTTGAAGGCAAAAGTTGTCTCCTCATCTAAAGAAGAATCTGAGAGCAGTTCTGATGATCCTGAAGACATTGGAAGGGAACTTGCTATGCTTGTCAAGAAGTTCCAGAAATTCACCAAGAAGAAAGGCTTCAGAAAGTCTTCCCGATCAAGCTCAAGTAATGATGAAGCTTCTGCTCATGACTACAAGAAGAAAACATGTCACAAGTGCAAGAAGCTTGGCCACTTCATCTCTGAGTGTCCACAGCGGGACAATGAGAACAAAAAGAAGAAGAAGAGCAAGGAATATGACTCTGACGACAAGAAGAAGAAGAAATACTCAAAGTCTTCCTCCAAGTCTTCCTCAAAGTCTTCATCACACAAGAAGAGCTCATGGCAAGGCACGTGCGTTTGTTGGAAAGGAAATGGATTCAGAGGAGTCTGCTTCTGAGGAGGCGGAGGTGGAGTCTGAGGAGGAGTCCGACTCAGGCGTCGCAAGTCTGGCTACAACATACGTTGCCAAGTCCATCTTCAACACTGAAGACAATGACTTCATCACCGACACCGATGCAAATGACAAGGACTACTCCGCTTCTACCTACTGCTTCATGGCACGCGGTGCCAAGGTAAACACACGCACTACTCACTATCAAACATCTAGTGACGATGACTCGATCTGAATCCTTAATTGAAGACATAAAAAATCTTCACGTTAAGTATCAGGAACTTGAAAGTCGTCATGAAACTCTCTGAACAACTCATGAAAAGCTTTCCTATGATTATCTTCAAAGGAAGCAAGATCTTGAGAAATTGAGAGCGGTTCATGAAGATCTTCAAAAGGAAAACGAGTCACTTCGCGCCAAACAGATCAGTCCCGCTCAGGAAGGATTTGAACCACCATGTCTTAAATGCATTGAGCATGATAATGCTACTTCTGTTGCTGAATGTTCTACTGCTACTGCTGTTGCAATATCTTCAACTGTTGATGTGGTAACTAACCCCTCTACTGAGGATACCACCGCTATTGCTGATGAGAATGCTAGGTTGAAGACATTGCTTGAAACAGGGATGTACAGAAGTCTTCAAGGGCATCAGACACTATGTGATGTCCTCAAAAAGCAGATTCTGAACCGAAACTCGAGGAAAGAGAGTGTTGGGTTTGTAAGGAAAATGAATGCAGATGGCTCTTACTGGAAACCTGAGCAGTACCCCAAAACCATGTGGGTTGCTGCAAAGGAACCTTCAGCAGATCCATCCAATCTATCTGGCTTCACTTGTGCTAACCCCATTATCATTGATGAATCCTTTGATGCAAACTATATACTGTTTAAGAATCAGAATGGTGAAGCGTTTGCCAGGTACATTGGTACTAACTGCAGGAATGGACCGCCTATGAAGAAAATCTGGGTTCCGAAAAGGTGTCTCGAGAATCTTCCTGCGAATGTCATCATGACACCTCACATGAAGAAGACAAACCTCAGACCAAAGGCTTCATACGATCCAAAGGCTTCATACAGACAGAGGACTCACCTAAGTCGCACTAACGCAAATGTTTTGCAGGGAAACCATACTCAGGCATATGAATATGAGAGCGGTTCATCAAACCGCCATGTTCATAAGAACAAGAACTATTCTGCTTATTCTTATGAGTACTACTGTCCGCCTGCAAAACTGTTTGTTAGGGCTCCAAAGCCAAAATTATCAGATGCTGCACTTAGACTTATAGCTTCTAAGCCACCCTTGAAGATGTGGGTGGCTAAGAAAGCTTAACTCTCTTTTGCAGGGAAAGGTCTCCAGCAGAAAACCAAAATCGTCTGACGCTATTGCTGGGGACCTTAAACATCTTGTAGGGTGCAAGATCAAATGCCCAAATGCTCTTACTATGTACTTCGTTCCTGAATCGCTTGCTACTCTCCCTATTAGTCCTAATCTGGATCTAAGCTTTCATAACCCATTGGTTCGTCAAATGTTTTTGCTTCACAATGCTCTTGGTGAAGTCTATCCCCCTAACTGCACTGTAGGGTACGACACCAGCGTCTTCAGAATGGATTATTGATAGCGGGTATACAAATCACATGACTGGCAAAAGAAACCTTCTTATGGACTCAACCTTACGTCCATCCGACAAGAGCCACATCACATTTGCTGACACTGGTAAAAGTAAGGTATTGGGTCTAGGTAGAGTTGCAATCTCAAGGGATCAACACATGGATAAAGTCATGCTTGTTGAATCCCTTGGCTTCAACTTAATGTCTGTCTCAATGCTTTGCGATTTGAACATGATCGTAATATTTGGAAAATATCATTGCCTTGTACTAATGGAATCTGACAAGTCTCTAGTATTTGAAGGGTATCGAAAAGATGATCTGTACGTGGTAGATTTCTCAGCAGGACCTCAACTTGCAATATGTCTTCTAGCAAAGGCTTCAGAATGCTGGCTCTAGCATCGGAGGCTTGGGCATGCTGGCATGAGGAACCTCCACACCATTGAGAAGAAGAAGCATGTCATAGGCATCGAGGGCGTCAAGTTCAAGAAAGACCACTTATGCGGTGCCTGTGAAGCAGGGAAGATAACGAGGGCCAAACATCCCTCGAAGACAATCATGACCACTACTCGACCCTTCGAACTGCTTCACATGGATCTTTTCGGTCCTACTCATTACTCAACTCTTACTACTACTGCTTGCCTCTATGGCTTCGTTATTGTTGATGATTATTCTAGATATACTTGGGTGCACATAATCCTTTACAAGACTGAAGTGTAGGATGTCTTCAGACGCTTCGCCAATCGAGCTGTGAACAATTTTGGCGCCAAGATAAAGCACATCAGAAGTGACAATGGCACTGAATTCAAGAACACTGGCCTTGATACATATCTTGATACCTTGGGCATCACACATGAATTCTCAGCCCCGTACACGCCACAGCAGAATGGTGTCGTCGAACGCAAGAACAGAACACTCATTGAGAAGGCCAGAATGATGCTAGATGAATACAAGACCCCAAGAAAATTCTGGCCTGAAGCCATTGACACTGCATGCCATACAATCAATCGTGTTTATCTTCACAAGCTTCTGAACAAGACATCTTATGAGCTCCTTACTGGCAAGAAGCCAAATGTCAGTTACTTCAGAGTATTTGGAGCAAGGTGCTGGATCAAGGACCCACATCACACCTCAAAGTTTGCACCAAAAGCACATGAGGGTTTTATGCTTGGATATGGAAAGGATTCACACTCCTACAGAGTCTTCAATCTCTTTCATTACAAAGTGGTTGAAACAGTGGATGTGCGGTTCGATGAGACCAACGGTTCACAAAGAGAGCAACTGCCTAATGTGCTAGATGAAGTTCCATCAAGTGAATCAATCAAGCTAATGGGAACTAGAGAAATTATACCTTCTGAAGCTCATCCTGAAGAAGAACTTATCATCTCAGCACCTGATCAACATGAAGACAATGCTCAGCATGAAGACATTCCTTCTAACAACGACAATGAACAGCAAGAGCAAAGTCTTCGCCCTGTACATCCTCGCGTTGCCAATGAAGTGCAGATTGAAAGAATAATTGATAGCATCAATCCACCTGGTCCACTCACTCGTTCAAGGGCAACTCAACTAGCAAATTTCTGTGGGCACTTCACATTCGTCTCAATAACAGAACCCAAGAAAGTTGAAGAAGCCTTCATGGAACCTGAATGGATTCAAGCTATGCAAGAAGAGCTTCAACAGTTTGAGCTGAATAATGTATGGGAACTAGTTAAGCGTCCTGATCCACGGAAGCACAATATAATAGGCACCAAATGGATATACCGCAACAAGCAAGATGAGCATGGTCAAGTTGTCAGAAACAAAGCTCGTCTCGTTGCTCAAGGATATACTCAAGTGGAAGGCATTGACTTCGATGAAACATTTGCTCCTGTGGCTAGACTTGAAGCCATACGCATACTGCTGGCCTATGCAAATCATCATAACATACTTCTATATCAAATGGATGTGAAGAGTGCTTTTCTCAATGGCAAGATTTAAGAAGTGTATGTTGCACAACCGCCTGGCTTTGAAGATCCAAAACACCCTGACATGGTGTACAAGCTCAACAAGGCACTATATGGCCTCAAACAAGCCCCTCGGGCCTGGTATGACACACTCAAATACTTCCTGAAGAGCAAAGGCTTCATACCTGGTTCCCTAGACCCCACTCTCTTCACGAAGACATATGATGGTGAACTGTTTGTGTGCCAAATATATGTGGATGACATTATCTTCGGCTGCACCAATCAGAAGTACAGTGAAGAGTTTGGATATATGATGCAAGAGCAATATCAGATGTCCATGATGGGGGAGCTGAAGTTCTTCCTTGGTCTTCAAATACGACAACAGCGCAACGGCATCTTCATATCTCAAGAGAAGTATCTCAAAGATTGCCTGAAGAAGTTCGGTATGCAAGACTCCAAAGGCTTCACAACACCAATGCCAGCCAAACATCATCTGGGTCCCGACGACAATGGTAAAGAGTTCGATCAAAAGGTATACCACTCCATGATTGGTTCTTTACTTTATCTATGTGCATCTAGGCCAGATATTATGCTTAGTCCTTGCATGTGTGCTCGATTTCAAGCGGCACCAAAGGAGTCGCATCACTTAGCTGTGAAGCGAATTCTTCGATATTTGGCTCACACCCCAACTCTAGGATTATGGTATCCAAAGGGCTCAGAGTTTGATCTGGTTGGATTTTCGGATGCTGACTATGCTGGTGACAAAGTTGATCACAAGTCTACATCAGGCACATGTCACTTTCTGGGACGATCACTAGTATGTTGGTCTTCAAAGAAGCAGAACTGTGTATCTCTCTCCACTGCTGAGTCTGAATACATTGCTGCTGGATCTTGCTGCGCTCAGCTTCTGTGGATGAAGCAAACACTCAAGGACTATGGCATTCATCTGAAGCAAGTACCACTTTACTGCGACAACGAAAGCACCATCAATATTGCCAACAATCCAGTTCAGCACTCGAAGATAAAGCACATTGAAATTCGTCATCACTTTCTCAGAGATCATGTTGTGAAGGAATACATTGATATCATACACGTCAACACTGAAGAGCAATTGGGAGATATCTTCACCAAGCCCTTGGATGAGAAGAGATTTTGCAAGTTATGGTGTGAGCTAAATATCCTGGAATCCTCAAATGTCCTGTGATCAGGCACACATCCTAACCCTTATGCATATTGATGACTTAGATGTGCAACACACGAAGTAAAGTATATCTTCAATCAATGAAGACATACATTCTAAGTGTGAATACATTAATGTGGAATTTGACTTCGGAGCGCCACGATAATTGTGCGTCGTGTCTGGGTCTAATACTTCCTATACGGTGGGTAACGCCACCACCAAACGTTCTATTTTGAAGTGTTTCACTCATGGCGTTACCTTGCAATGTCTTCACATTTGGTTTGACTTCAATATCAACATATCTTCATGATTATCTTCACTAAGTTGATTATATATATATATATATATATATATATATATTCGTGTTCTGTCCTCTACAGCATTCACTTATAGCTATGTCTTCTTGTTGAATCTTTTGAACTAAGTGAATGTGATCGGACCCTAACCTCTCTATGCTTTCTATCTCAAATTCTATCTCTCCAAATCATATGCATTCTATTGAAACTGTCGAATGTCTTCTCTGCGTCCTTGTCAGCAGAAGATACAGAGACAACCATTATGTCCGTTTTCAATGCTCATTCCTCCACATGAAATCCGGAGAAGTAGGAACGACCACCCGACAATCAAGGCATGCGTGGGACGTGGAACAAACCCCAAAATTCCGCATAATGGCCACGTGTTCCTCAGATGCGAATCGCCAAGGGCACCTATGTAATAGCGCAGTGCCACCCCTGTACCTATAAATACACACTCACAGCAGTCATTATCTCTTCTTCGACCCTCTCACGAACCCTAGCGCCACCGCTAGCCCTCGACGACGCCGGCGACGAAGCGCTTCGCTGTCGCAACTTCTCCGACGCCGTCTTCATGCCGACCGCGGACATTGTCCTCTTCGCCGTCGCCGTAGGTGTCCTCCGTCGCCAAGTTAGGGAACGGAAGATCGAACTGCTCGGCCTCATCTTCCACTCCGTCTAGCAGTTCATAGTGTGGTAAATAAAACTTCCTTTTTACAGCACCGTTGATCCTATGGATTTGTCACTTTCTACCACAAGCAGTTTCTGTTCACACAAGTTAGATCTCTCTCATACTGCATCTCATAACATGCCTAGTATATTCACTTATGCTTCACGAAGTAGTTAGATTTCTCACTTGTACTGATCTGTGGATTCGTACAAATCTGGAACCAACTCCTTATCTATGAGTGAATGTCTTCGCACGATGAGGTCAATGTCTTCTAAACTGATTTATCTTCAAAATCTTCTGAGAATGCATATGATCTCTTCCCCTTCCCTCGCACCTTAATGCTGTCACAGGTACATGTCCGTGGGAGAATCCTTTGGTTCTCATAGTCTGCATTCATTTGCAGAATTCTTACAGCATCACATAAATTCTCCCGAAGCCAGTTCCTGTTGGTCCAACAAGCGAAAACCTTTGAAGCCTTTGAACGTCTTGAAGCCTTTTAAGTTAAAGTTTATGGCTTCAAAGAAAGCAGCAAGGAAGGGTGGCAGAAAGCGTCGTGGTGAAACATCCAGAGATCTGCCAGATGAACTCTCAGAAATGTACAAGATAGATCCTGAAGAGGATTACAATCAGTGCAAGACCCGAATCCAATGGATTCGAAGATATTGGGCAGAACAATGGTTCAAATACAGATTTATAACCCAGGAGTATGCTGAGAAAAACGCCATCAAGAGACCGTGGGGAGACATCCTATACAAGAATCTTGTACCCAGGTCCAGAGATGAAGCCATTCAACAAGGCTTCTATCCCTGCATGGTCCGTGGGCCACAACCTACTGATGCACACCCATCGTCACTGCTATGGTGTCGTGACGACAATCTGTTCAAGCGCAACTTCCAGTTTGCCCAGAACTCAGCGAAGCAGAACAGGAAGACTTTTGGGTTAGACTTCAACCCTGGTCCCTCATCTCCAAGGGCAGATGGCACACGACATGCAGAACCCAATGTCATCGGCCCTTTCTACAACCTTGAAGGCCTCATCACCCGCATCTTAGTTCAAGGGACTGCAGTGAATGAGCCTGCAGCTGACGCCGAATCAGAAGAAGCGCCTGCAGTACCGAAGCCAAAGCAGTTGAAGAAGCCTAAAGCTTCAAAGCCTGCCCCTTCACCAAAAGTCTCACGGGCGAAGCCACTGTCAACTGCACCTCCTGAAGACAGTGTGCAGTCCGAAGACTTATCTCGCATCTCCAAGCCCCAGAAGGCCAAAATGCCTCTGCCTCACACTGGCCAAGAGCTAACTGCTGCTGCCATTCTGCGCAATGACGACATTGATCTGTCAAGTGATGAAGATCTAGCAGATGACGCTCTTGAGCAACTCATCAAGAGCAAAGAAGAAGCAGAAATCTTCAATGATCTGCCTCTCTTTGATGTAACCATCATCCACAACTTCATTGACGAGTGGTTTGACACGCCAAACATCAGCTTTGAAGATCTGCAGCTACCCATTGGCCTCAGTGTCGCCTTCCAAGGCGCCATTGCTTCAGAACTAGCAGTCGCCCAGCGCATTGTTGAACTGAAGCAAAAGATTGACTATGAAAAGGCTCAGTTCAAGAAGCATATGGCCAAGCTCAGTGTGCAAGAAGTGAAGAACTTCAAGATCACGATGCACGAGCTCAAGGAAGCCTTTCTGAAGAAACATGCAGAAGCTCAGGGTTCGCATGAGCGCATGAAGACTCTGGCTGACCGATGTGTGCAAGCCTATAATGAGGCTGAGAAGCGCAAGGCCCTTGGGCGTCCTGGCATCGACCCCAGGATGGCCGCAAAGAAGAAAAAGAAGCCTGCTACGGCTGAACCTGAAGCACCAAGGCAAGAAGCAGTTCCGATTGTCTTCCCAACTAGACTGACTGGCTCGAAGCCAAAAAGCCGGTCAACCGCTTTAGAGCTCAAGAAGACAAGGACTGCTGAAGCTGAAGCCAGGAAGAGGAAACATTCTGAAGCCTCTCCTACTGCCCCCGCCTAGAAGAAGAGGAAGACCAAGAAAGATCGGGCTGCTCCCACAGAGCCCTTGATAGTTGAACCTATTTCGATGGTCTATCCTGAAGATGAACGCCAACTGACAATCCATAAGCCTGCTTCCACAGAGGCTGATGAAGCTGAAGACATTCCAGCAGCTGATCCCATCGCTGCTGAAGACATTGGTCAACATGACAATGTATAAGATGGTGCAGTCCTTCCTCAGCTTGAAAATAGCAAACTCATTAGCATTGGTCGTCCACTGACGCCAATTGCACATGATGCTTCATGGGTGGATCGCCCACAAGAGGAAGAAGACTATGAGGCCCAACCCACTCCAACTCCACAGGCGTCGCCCGCGTTGCGCAGGCTTCGCAAAGGTCCAAGGCCTCAAGTCTCTGCTGAAGACAATCCGGCTGCATCAGCCGCGGAAGAAGAAGTTCCACAAGTTCTCCCGTCCCACCAAGAAGTAGTTCTTACGGAGAACGTGCTTGTGTCCGACCCTCCAGCTCGTCAAGTGGAGGATGAAAATCTTGAGGCTACCACAACCACCAATGAAGCTAATGTGGAGCCCTCCCCAACAAAAGCTTCAGAAGACAGTGAAGCCACTGATCCTGCCACTTCTGTTCCTGAGTCTGCTGCCGGTCCCCAGTTTGACTATCATGTTGAGCACAGGCCTCAGGTACAGAAGCCAATTCCAAGACTTCCAAGGTTCCCAGGTCCTGCATCAGCACCTGGGTCCTTCAATATCAATGGCTTCAGGGCAGACAACACATTCTTCAATAGCTCCAGGAACCCCTACTCTAGGGAAAAGATATCATCTGATCGGTTCTAGAGCTATCCTCAGTGAAGCTATTACTCACGCATTCTTTACAACCAAGGTCACATCTTCCCACACAAGCGCCTTGACGTTGAAGCTATAGCTGGTCTGCCCTGTCTGGAAGAAGCTTTTGATTGCTTCAAGGAAGTTGGACTGCTGCCGTTCATTACTGACCAAGAGTATTGGAATGAAGAGCTGTTGCTCCAATTCTATGCCACACTTCACATCCGCGGGTACAGCAGAGATCCAAAGACTTGGGTCCTGGAGTGGATGACCGGAAACGTCCATCACGAAGCCAATGCATTTGACATCATTGAGCTCACTGGCTTGCCCACTCTTGGCGATCTCTATGAGCATGGCTGTTAGCTGCACAATGAAGCTATTGAGAGCATCTTTCAGAGGCCTGAACCTGATATGAGTCAGATGCTTAGCATGATGAAGCCATTGCCCCAAGATGCTGCTTATCCCACAGAGTTCTTCGTTGAAGACCTTGAGTATCTGCCAAGAACCATCTATCAGATCATCAGGCGAACTCTCTGGCCCATCAAAGGGCACTCTCCAAATGCCAAGCTTGAGGGTGCAATGAAGACTTTGGTCTTCTATATACTTCATGGCAAATGCTTCAATGCACAGGACTTCTTCATTCGCCAACTTGCTGCATCAGGCTCTGATTTGTTTGGCTTGAAGTTCTACGCCCCATGGGTGATGCGGCTCATCAAACTTCACTCAGATATCTCGTATCAGCCATCTGCTCGCAATCATAGGATTTTTCTGACTGATGTGGATATCTCTACTGAAGCCATCTATCCCGAGCCTGCAAAGTAACCTCTAAGTCTTCAGAATGCAGAGCATCAGAGTTTCTCACAGAACATTGAAGGAGTTGAAGTAGTCACTCAGGTGTATCCTTTGGCTGGCACTACACGTGCACCACACCCTGCGTCCACTGAAACCACTGATAGTACAACTGCTCCAAGACCCAAGAAGCGCACTCGTGTTCTCAACGACCGAGAGCTTCTTGTGGCTCTTCATTAGAAACGGGATAGGCATCATGACTGGCTGAAGTGTCAGATGAAAAGCCTCTTGGTGGATGTTAATCGCATTCGCAATCTTGCCACCAAGAATGCTTTCGTTGCCCATGAAACCTGTCGCCGCGCATGGAAAGGGCTGACGATGATGTGTTCTGAAGCGGATCTTCAAGAGGGGGCTTCACTGAGCGATTCAAGTTTGACTCCACACCTCCTCGAAGAGCTGTGCTGCTAGGAACTCCATCCCTTGAAGACTCTGAGTTCTCTTCATCTGCTGCAACAGTGACTGCCAGAGTTATCGAGGATGAAGATGATGCTACTTCACCACCACCTCCTTCAGCATGCGTCAACTCTGCTCCAAGCTCTTCAGCACCGCCAAACACCACCAACGACCCTGCTACTTCACCTACTCCGCATGGTAACACGTAGATGCTCTATGTCTTCAAACCTTTTTGGTCCTTACCGACAAAAGGGGGAGAAGCATATGAGGTTGATAGTCTTCAAGCGGGTCCATATGGGCGGGTGCTTTATATTTTGCTTCGTGCTTACAACTCTCGTTTTGCTACATTTGGTTCTTTGAGTTGTAACACTTAAACTCGATGGTCGTCTTCTACTTATCTGCCACTTTGTTTTGCGATGATAAATTCCGCATGTGCGACGATAAATTGCACACTTAGATCATTCTGCAGACGTCCATTTTCCATTATGCATGTCATTATCTTCATATACTTTTCACATGCATAGTGGATTGTCATCATAAGTTGAAGTGGATCTCCACAAATACAACCTGCCATGTGCATTTGCATTCCAAAAGCAAATTACTTATATGCACATCTTCAGGGGGAGCCCTTGCAACTTATGAAGACAATTCCTTATCCTTTAAAGTTTCACAGATTATATTCCCCGTTTAAAACTTTAACTAGTTTGTCATCAATCACCAAAAAGGGGGAGATTGTAAGTGCATCTAGTGCCACCCCTAGTTGGTTTTGGAGTATTGACGACAAACCTAGTTGAGGGACTAATGTGTTTGTGAGAATTGCAGGATAACACAGGTAGAAGTCCCTCATTGATTCGGTTTTCCTACCAGAGATGACCCCTAAAAATGTATGAAGACATTGAAGTCAAAGGTGGTATATGAAGATATTCACATTGAAGACTATGACATGAGAAGACATCACATGAAGCCTATGGAGCTCGAAGACTTAGATCTTTCGTAGTTCTTTTTCTTTTGTGTTGAGTCATAGGAACCACTGTACTGTTAAGTGGGGTCCAAGAGAACCAGTCAGAATGACTGAAGTGATGCCTAACCAAACAAAACCTATGTCTTCGAGTGAAGACTATGAGAGCGAATCTTGTCCAGAGTCGGACAAGTCAGCTTTGCTTGTAGCCCAAGAAGTTGCGTTGGTTGAAATCTAACCATTGGAACACGTGTCAGTTCCTTAGTGACCCAGGGTCATTTCGGACAAATCAGGTCGGGTTGGCAAGTGGCTATAAGTAGACCACCCCCTACAACCATAAACGGTTGGCTGCTCAGATTGAGAGTACGACTTTTGTCGTTTGAGAGCAACCCACCTCGAAGCCTTTGAGAGAGAATTCCTTGCGAGGATAAAGCCCTAACCACCCAGAGCCAAAGAGAATTGGGCATCACTTAAGTCTTCTTGTCTGTGCGATCTGAAGATTATTACACTTGAGGACTGTGCATCCTCCAGCCGGTTAGGCGTCGCATTCTGAGCATCCAAGAGACATTGTGGATTGCCGGTGAACGAAGTCTGTGAAGGTTTGGGAGTCTACCTTGAAGACTTACCAGAGTGATTGGGCGAGGTCTGTGTGACCTTAGCTCAAGGGGAATACGGTGAGGACTGGGTGTCCTGAGCTGCGTGTTCAGGACTGGGTGTCCGGGACTGTGTGTCCTAAGGTTTAAATACCTAGCCGCCCTAACCAGACGTACAGTTGTCACAGCAACTGGAACTGGTCCAACAAATCATTGTCTTCAACGAGTCACTGGTTTCATCTTCCCTTCCCTTTACTTACTGTTACTCCTTGTGAAGTCATTGTATGTTTGCACTATCTTTTGTCTTCACTAAGTGACTGTGTGTTCTGTTTGGCTTCACAATATCTTCCTACCTGATCCTCACTACATTGCTGCTATTAGTCATTGTGCTTTCACTCTATTGAATACTTGACTCTGGCTTGCCAAGTGTAGTCTACCTTCTGCTGCAGGGTATTAGGTTTATTTCTATCGTTTGTCTTCATAACTCCCACATTTTGAAGACTTTCATAAAAATCGCCTATTCACCCCCGCTCTAGTTGATATAACGCACTTTCATGTTCTCAGGAGGTAGGCCCTCTGCTGGGGAGGTGCCTCAGGGCCTGCCCCTGGTGGAGGACCCGTGGTCGTCGGGGGAACCGCTGGCGACCGCTCTACCCCATCGGGCGGCGTCCTGGGTTCCGGTCGTTGCTGATGGCACAAGAGTGTGGCGCAAGGCGGGGCCCTCGTCTGGCGATATGAAGCAAGGCCTGTACCTGTGAAGAAGGCCCAGTGCCTATGAAGCTCTGTAACACCCTCGATGCGACTATATCTCCCACGTGTCGAGGCACGACTTAGAGGCATAATCGCATTGAAGGCATATGTCGCAAGTTAGGCAATCTTCACAACATCCCATGTAATATAAATCATAAAGGGGAGATAACATAGTTGGCTTACACTCGCCACGTCAATCAAGTACATAAATAACATTACATCAACCAAACACTCATGGCCTGACAACGGCGCCAAAATAAAAGAGAACCCAACATGCGACACGGTCCCAATCACCCCCAACTGGGCACCACTACTGATCATCAAGAAAGGAAACATAGTAACGTTGAGAGTCCTCGTCGAACTCCCACTTGAGCTCAAGTGCGTCTCCTGGAGCGGAATCATCAGGCCTTGCATCTGGTGTAATAGTAATCTGTGAGCCACAGGGACTCAGCAATCTCGCACCCTCGCGATCAAGACTATTTAAGCTTAATAGGTAAGGCAAGGTAAACATGTGGAGCTGCAGCAAGCGACTAGCATATATGGTGGCTAACTTATTTGCAAAAGAGAGTGAGAAGAGGAGGCAAAGCGTGAGTGAGAAACTAGAGAACAACCTGCGCAAGCATTACTCCAACACCGTGTCCACTTCCCGGACTCCGCCGAGAAGAGGCCATCATGGTAACACACTCAGTTGATTCATTTTAATTAAGTTAAGGTTCAAGTTATCTACAACCGGACATTAACAAATTCCCATCTGCCCATAACCGCGGGCACGGCTTTCAAAAGTTCAAATCCCTGCAGGGGAGTCCCAACTTAGCCCATGACAAGCTCTCACGGTCAACGAAGGAATAGACCTCCTCCCAAGACGTTCCGATCAGACTCGGTATCTCGGTTATTCAAGACACTTCGACAGGTTAAAACAAGACCACCAACACCGCCCGAATGTGCCGACAAATCCCGATAGGAGCTGCACATATCTCTTTCTCAGGGCACACTCAGATGAGCAAGACGTCGGGTAGGCCAGCCCAGAGTTGCCCCTGGTAGCCCCGGACATCGCTCGGTGGGACCAACACTCAGAGGAGCACTGGCCCGGGGGGGTTAAAATAAGATGACCCTTGAGTCTGCAGAACCCAAGGGAAAGAAAAAGGCTAGGTGGAAAATGGTAAAACCAAGGTTGGGCATTGCTGGAAAAGCTTTAATCAAGGCGAACTATCAAGGGGTTCTCATTATAACCCAACCGCGTAAGGAACGCAAAATCCGGGAACATAACACCGATATGACGGAAACTAGGGCGGCAAGAGTGGAACAAAACACTAGGCGAGAGGCCAAGCCTTCCACCCTTTACCAAGTATATAGATGCATTAAGATAACATGGCAATATAATGATATCCAAACAAGTAAATAAATGTTCCAACAAGGAACGGCCTTCAATCTTCACCTGCAACTAGCAACGCTATAAGAGGGGCTGAGCAAAGCGGTAACATAGCCAATCAACGGTTTGCTAGGACATGGTGGGTTATAGGTTTGACATGGCAATTTGGGAGGCTTGAAAGCAAGTGGTAGGCATCGTAGCATTGGCATAGCAAGAGAGCGAGCAAACTAGCATAGCAAAGATAGTAGTGATTTCGAGGGTATGATCATCTTGCCTGCACAGTTGTCAGAGTTGACTGGATCCTCGAAAGCAAACTCAACGGGCTCCTCGTTAGCGAACTCGTCTCACGGCTCTAACCAAACAAGACAAACAAGCAACAAGGACACAACCAACCACGTGCAAACTCAAACAACACAATGCAAAGATGGTATGCTATGCGGGATGCGATGCGGGATGCATAATGCAAGATATGACAGGAAAAGCAAGAACATGGCCTCAACTTGGAAATCCAAGTGTGCCACTGGAAAGATGAGATGAAATCGCTTGAAAACGATATAAAGAACGCCGGAATCGGAGTTACGGTTTGGAAATGGCAAGCGATTCATAAATGACACCGGTCTGCGATTTACAGCAAGTAGCCAACTAAATGCAATGGAATGAACATGCTACAGCACCCAAACATGACAAAAAAATACATGGCAGGGATGCATTCAAGATGCTTAACAAAAGTCTAACACTGAGCTACGACCAATTCTTCCATTAACAGGTTCAAACAAGCATGGCAAAAATGCATATGGCAAACAGATCTCAGACTTAGTGAAATTAACACTTGTCTGGAATTTCAGATCAGGTAGCACTCTTCGGAGCAACAAAACTACATGCTACAGGGCCTGAACATGGCAAAGTAAAGCATGGCATGGAGATACTCAAAGAGCTTAACAAAAGTCCCTTAGTGACCTTCAGCCAAAAGGGATCAGAAAATATACTAACAAGCATGTGAACATAGCAAAAACATAATCAGTTTTCAGACTTAGTGAAAACTGACACATGCTGAAACATAACTCAAGTAGGCATGTTTACGAGCTCGATACACTCACTATGGTGCAAGTCATGGCAAGAAAAGCATACATCCATCAAGAAGACACAAAATGCAAGCTAGACATGGCAAGAAAAATAGCATAGCATGCACGGATCAACTACAACATCATCGGCAAAATTGCAAACAGGTTGACAATCTGCCCAGATTCACAAAGTAGCAAAAGTAGAGCTCGATTGACTCAAGCTAGGGTGCTCCATAATTGCAAACAAAGACATGGATGGATAGAGCACTACAAGATTAACAAAACATCCTTACTGATCATCCTAAAAAAAGGCACGGATCACTAGAAAACAACATGAACATATGACAACATGAGATAAACAGATCAAGGACTTAGTGGAAATGCTAAGTCCCTGAAAACATAATTAACAAGTGCACCACTTTGCACGCTCATTCTAGTCACCACACACATCACAAAAATACATAGGTTGCACCTCTGGAAAGATGACAAAACCCTTAACAAAACATATGTAGAGCATCAGGGCATATCATGCACACATTAATCATGGCAAAAATGACAAAAAGCTAAATGGAGTAGCAGATGTGACAAATATCTCAAGTAGCCCTCTTCTAACAGCATTTCGGGCATCAAGATGAACTCAAATGAAAATGACGCAATGAGATGAAATGATGTACTCTCTGAGATGAACATTTTGATATGCTATATGCATGAATCGGAGCTACGGATGCAAAGTTACGGCAGGAACAAGAATGCAAAAAATATGCACACTTAGGAAAAATTCGGGGTCAACCCTAGGGTTTCATTGTAGCAGATCTAGATCGGGGCACGCTTCTTGAGGATCGACGGGCTTCTCGCCGGAGTTGAGGAGGATCTCGCCGGAACTCGTCGGGGAGGAGGCCGGAGCTCGCCGGAGGAGCTGGCCGGCCGAATCTGGTGGCGGTGGCTGGTGGAGGCCTAGGGCGGCGCGGGCGAGGCCGGTGCCAGCGGCCGGAGCTGTGGTGGCCGCGGGGTAGCGCGACGGCCGGCGGGGAGAAGGAATGCAGTGGCGCGGCGGAGCGTCACCAGCGCAAGGCGACGCGGGCGGTCGGGCGGAGGAGGGAGAAGACCCGGGCGGCGGCGGGAGCGACTGTGCCGCGGGGGCCCGGCTCGGGCCTCCCGGGCCGGCGGCGGGGATGTGGGCGCGGGACACGTGGCGCCTTCGGAGTGGCTGCGGGCGGCGGAGCGGACGCGTCCGGTCCGTCCGGACGTGTCCGGCGGCGGCGGAGGAGAAATTTTAGGGTTTCGGGGGAGAAGGAGATCCGAATTTCGGGGGGGCGGGGTCTATTTATAGCCATAGAGGGAGCTAGGAGAGTCCAAATGAGGTGCGTTTTTCGGCCACACGATCGTGATCGAACGATCTAGATGATGGAGAAGGCTTAGGTGGGTTTTGGGCCAAATTGGAGGGGTGTTGGGCTGCAACACACACGAGGCCTTTTCGGTCCCTCGGTTAACCGTTGGAGTATCAAACGAAGTCCAAATGATACGAAACTTGACAGGCGGTCTACCGGTAGTAAACCAAGGCCGCTTGGCAAGTCTTGGTCCAATCTGGAAATGTTTAATCCCCACACATGAAAGAAAGGTAGAAATGACCACCGGAGGAGAACGAAGCGCCGGAATGGAAAACGGACAACGGGGAAAATGCTCGAATGCATGAGATGAACACATATGCAAATGCAATGCACATGATGACATGATATGAGATGCATGACAACGATAACAACACACGGAGACAAAGACCCAAACCCGAGAAAATAAAATAACTTAACGTCGAAACGGCAAGAGTTGGAGTACAAATTGGGAAAGTTACATTCGGGGTGTTACAACACTCCACCACTACGAAAGGATCTTGTCCCGAG
This sequence comes from Triticum aestivum, assembly GCF_018294505.1. NCBI lineage: Eukaryota > Viridiplantae > Streptophyta > Magnoliopsida > Poales > Poaceae > Triticum > Triticum aestivum. Next base: position 369,606,058 of record NC_057809.1, on the reverse strand, counting down.
ATCTAGGACTGAAAGAACGCCGGGTACTCAGAACGGAGGTGATCCTCGCGTTCCCAGGTAGCTTCACGGTCGGAATGATGTGACCACTTAACTTTGAGAAATTTGATTGACTTGTTGCGAGTCTTGCGTTCAGTCTCTTCAAGAATAGCAACTGGGTGCTCACAATAAGAGAGATCTTCTTGGAGCTCAATGTCCTCGAAGTTGATGGTGCGGTCAGGAGTCTTGAAGCACTTTCGGAGCTGAGAGATATGGAACACGTCATGAACATTTGCAAAGTTTGAAGGAAGCTCAAGTTGATAGGCGAGGTCGCCTCTCTTGCTGACAATCTTGAAAGGTCCCACGTATCTGGGGGCAAGCTTCCCTTTGATACCAAAGCGACGAGTACCTTTCATAGGAGAGACGCGGAGGTAAACATGATCTCCGATCTCGAAAGCCAAATCACGGTGCTTACTATCATAGTAGCTCTTCTGGCGGGATTGGGCCGCTTTGAGGTTATCTCGAATGACTTTGCACATTTCCTCTGCCTCTGTGATTAAGTCATTACCCAAAAGCTGACGTTCACCGGTTTCAGACCAGTTGAGAGGGGTACGACACTTCCTGCCATATAGAATTTCAAATGGGGCCTTTCCCGAACTTGCTTGAAAACTGTTGTTGTAGGAGAATTCAGCATAAGGAAGACAATCCTCCCACTTCATGCCGAAGGAGATCACACAAGCCCTGAGCATATCTTCAAGAATCTGGTTGACACGCTCGACTTGACCGCTAGTTTGAGGATGGAAAGTTGTGCTGAAGCGGATGTTGGTGCCCATGGCCTTCTGGAAAGAATCCCAAAACTTGGATGTAAAGATGCTGCCACGGTCTGAAGAGATCACTTGTGGAATACCGTGCAGAGAGACAATATGAGAGGTATAGAGTTCCGCCAATTGAGCTGCAGCGATCGACTCTTTGATAGGCAGAAAGTGGGCCACTTTGGTGAGTTTGTCGATGACAACGAATATAGCATCATTGCCATGCTTGGACTTTGGAAACCCAGTCATGAAGTCCATTTCAATGTGGTCAAACTTCCATTCTGGAATGGCAAGAGGTTGGAGGAGACCTGCTGGCCTTTGGTGTTCTACATTCACTCTTCTGCAGACATCACACTCATTCACGAATTGAGAAATCTCATGCTTCATTCGAGTCCACCAATAAGCTTGTTTGAGGTCCTGATACATCTTCGTGCTCCCGGGGTGGATGGAGAGGAGAGAATTGTGAGCCTCATTCATGATCAGTTTACGGAGGTCACCTTTGGGTACAACAATACGATACTCGAAGAAGAGAGTGTCTTTGTCATCAAGGCGGTAGCACTTGTACTTGGGTTGGCTCTTGGCAATCCCAATCTTCACCTTTTTCACCATAGCATCAAGAAGCTGGGCTTGGCGAATCCGGTCTTCCAAGGTAGGAGAGACTTGAAGGTTGGTGAGGAAACCTTGAGGAACAACTTGCAGATTAAGTTTGCGGAAAGCTTCACAAAGCTCGGGTTGATAAGGCTTGAGAATCAGACTGTTGTAGTAAGCTTTCCTGCTCAATGCGTCAGCAATCACATTGGCCTTGCCTGGAGTATACTCGATACTCGGATTATACTCTTGAATCATTTCGACCCATCGAGTTTGCCTGAGGTTGAGATTAGGCTGAGTGAAGATGTACTTGAGACTCTTGTGATCAGTGAAAATGTCCACTTTTCTTCCCAATAAGAGATGTCTCCAAGTCAAAAGAGCATGCACAACTGCCGCCAACTCGAGATCATGAGTGGGGTAGTTCTTCTCATTAGGCTTCAACTAGCGAGAGGTATAAGCAACACCTTTCTTCTCTTGCATCAATATTGCGCCAAGACCTTGGAGAGAGGCATCACAAAAGACCTCGTACAGCTTGGATTCATCAGGCGGAGTGAGAACTGGAGCAGTGATCAATTTCTCTTTCAAAGTGTTGAGAGCAATGTCACACTCCGGAGACCAAACGTACTTGATGTGCTTCTGGAGAAGATTTGAGAGAGGCTTCGCGATCTTAGAAAAGTTTTCAATGAATCTTCGGCAATAGCTTGCGAGACCGAGGAAGGTACGGAGTTGCTTCACGTTCTGAGGAGGTTCCCAATTCACAATTGCAGACACCTTCTCGGGATTCACGGCAATGCCCTTGGCAGAGATGATATGACCAAGATAAAGAACCTCATCAAGCCAAAATTCACACTTGGAGAACTTGGCGTAGAACTGATGTTCCCTCAACTTATCGAGCACCAAACGCAAATGCTTGGCATGATCTTCCTTGTTCTTGGAGAAAACCAGAATGTCGTCGAGATAGACCAAAACGAAGTCATTGGTGTAGGCGTTGAAGATGAAGTTCATCATGCGAGAGAACGTCGGAGGAGCGTTGACGAGGCCAAAAGACATGACAGTGTATTCATATGAACCATAGCTTGTCCTGAAAGCCGTCTTGGGAATATCTTGCTCACGGATTCGAATCTGGTGTTAACCCATACGGAGATCAAGCTTGGAGAATACTTGGTCACCTTTGAGTTGTTCGAACAGCTCGTTGATGTTGGGAAGTGGGTATTTGTTCTTGATGGTCTTCTTGTTCAATGGACGGTAATCAACACAAAGTCGGTCCGTTCCATCCTTCTTCTTCACAAAAAGAACACCACAACCCCACGGAGAAGAACTAGGCCGGATAAGACCCATTTTCTCTTGAATATCGAGTTGCTTCTTTAGCTCCTTCAACTCTTTAGGTCCGAGCTTGTAAGGACGTTTGCACACAGGTTCCGTGCCAGGCTCAAGATCAATAACGGATTCAACTGGCCGTTGCGGAGGCATTCCTGGGAGCTCTTCTGGAAAGACGTCTTGCTATTCGCAAACGACTGGAATTTGAGAGATGGCATCGAGTTCACCCTTCTCATTGAGAGAAAACAGACGGATGGTATCATCACGAGCGGCAAAGACAATTACATCCTCAGACGAATGAGTCAATTGAATCTGCCTGGCTGCACAATCAAGATGTGCCTTGTGCTTAGTAAACCAATCCATTCCGAGAATAAGATCAATATCCGAGTTGCCAAGAACCATTGGAGAAGAAAGAAACTTGTAATCGCCCAACGTGATAGTAACATCCGGAGCCATCATTTTGGTGTTCATGAACAAACCCGAAGAAGAAACCGCTACCGGCTTAGGCAAATCAATAGTATGCACATCATGCATGGATGCAAAAGGCTTCGATAAAAACGATAAAGATGCACCAGTGTCAAAAAGAACTCTTGCGGGAATGTCATTAACCAGAAGGTTACCCATGATCACATCTGGTGAGTCCTCTGCCTGAGCTGCATTCAGCAAGTTGACCTTGGCAGACTTGGTGTTATGCTTGACCATAGCTGTACTTGCCAATCTGACAGGAGGAGGAGGAGGAGGAGGAAGACGCCTCTGGTTGAAACACTTGTTGGCATAGTGACCCTTCTGTTGGCACTTGTTGCACGTGACCTCTGAAAGCGGATGGTGATACGGAGCACTCGATCTTGGAGCTTGAGACGAAGTCTTGTTCTGAAAGCCAGGGTTGGGTGGGTGGGAAGAACCACTGCCACCTTTGCTCTTCTGCTGATACGACTGACGGAACGGAGGAGGAGGAAGCCAATACTTCTGCTGCTTGGCCACTTGAGTAGAGGAAGAAGGAGTAACATCTCTAACTCGCTTCTTGGAAGCATCACACCTCAGCTGAGCAGCCTCTTGCTTCAATGCCATGTTGTAGAACACATCGTATCTCAAGGGCTCGAAGAGAACAAGAGCTAGCTGAATATCTTCTCTAAGACCACCCCTGAACTGGTATATCATGCTCTTCTCATCAGGGACGTCCTGCTTGGAAAAGTGGGCGAGCTTCTGAAACAACTTGTTGTAGTCCTAGATAGACAAAGAGCCTTGCTTCAGGTTGCGGAATTCCTCACGCTTGCTTTCAACCATGCTCTGGGGAATATGATGAGCTCGGAAATCTCGACGGAAATCATCCCAAGTGATAACACGTCCACCTCTGGAGTCCTTGTACTACTGGAACCATTCTGCAGCTTGATCTTTGAGTTGGAAGGAAGCGAACTTAACAAAGTCCTCAGGCCTGACGTTACTCCACTCGAAATGCTTGCACAGATCCACAAGCCAATCGTCAGCATCGGTTGCCTCAACACAATTGCTGAAAGTCTTTGGCCCGTTAGCAAGGAACTGGTTGAGTGTAGCAAAGTGATTCTGATTGTTGCCTTGATTCCCTTGGTTGCCTTGATTGCGCTCTTGAAGAATTGGCATGATCAACTGTGTGTTTGCATTGGTTGCGGCCATCACAGTTTGCCATGCCGCCGGAGGAGGTGGAGGTGGTGGCGGATCAGGATTCGTAGTCGTGCGCGTTGGAGGAGCCATCCTGAAGAGGTTGACATCCATTAGCACATTGATAGACAAATATTGAAGCTGAATCCAACGGAATGAAAATTGCAACATATAGTCTTCACATCCGAACAAAATGAACGAATGCATTCCTCTTGAAATGGTCACATATCCATAAATTGAGAAGCCACTTAGAATTAAGGTAGAGAAATAAATCAACAAGGTACGGATCAAGAACGAATAGTCGGTAAGAAATCCCAATCTCAAACCAATATCCGTGGAAGAAGAACTAGAGCTACTAGAATTCCCACCTATGAAGCTCCCGAACCTTTCCAGTTATGCAATCAGGTGTTGGGGATACAGGAGAAGCATAATATCTCACCCAAACTAGCAAATCCTACATCCAGCTGTATCCATCCTTCAACACATAACCAAGAAACCTTCAGAAACCATCTACCTCAACCTTCGAAAAGCATCCGTTATACAAGTTATGGCGATACTCCCAAACTCCCGCCCCAGTACTGGGTGGCGTCGAGGTTATCTCACCAATGAACTGCATAAAAGAGATTTTCGATGTTGGCGTACTAAACTCAGGTATTCCAGAACTGCAACGATAAAATTATGATGACAACACCTCAGAGCTCAACTCCCCGGGACACTTCCACAAAACCCCTGACAGGAGGCACCAAGACAATGTTCTCATCATAAAACCATCGGAACGATTCCAAGATACCCGCGTGATCCTAATTTTTTTTGAAATTTGAGAAGAGAAGAGTCAAAACTCTACGTCAGGAAGCCTTACCAGAGCGATGAGGAGACTGGGAAGTAAAAAGAATTCCAAAACTCTCCAATATATAATTCCTAAATGACTCAAAACATTTTTCTAGACACAACTCGGCCGCTAAAAACGATCAAGAAATGGGGCTCCTAAGGTCGGGGAAGGCTCTGATTACCAACTTGTAACACCCTCGATGCAACTATATCTCCCACGTGTCGAGGCACAACTTAGAGGCATAATCGCATTGAAGGCATATGTCGCAAGTTAGGCAATCTTCACAACATCCCATGTAATATAAATCATAAAGGGGAGATAACATAGTTGGCTTACACTCGCCACGTCAATCAAGTACATAAATAACATTACATCAACCAAACACTCATGGCCCGACTACGGCGCCAAAATAAAAGAGAACCCAACATGCGACACGATCCCAATCACCCCCAACTGGGCACCACTACTGATCATCAGGAAAGGAAACATAGTAATGTTGAGAGTCCTCGTCGAACTCCCACTTAAGCTCAAGTGCATCTCCTGGAGCGGAATCATCAGGCCCTGCATCTGGTGTAATAGTAATCTGTGAGCCACAGGGACTTAGCAATCTCGCACCCTCGCAATCAAGACTATTTAAGCTTAATAGGTAAGGCAAGGTAAATATGTGGAGCTGCAACAAGCGACTAGCATATATGGTGGCTAACTAATTCGCAAAAGAGAGCGAGAAGAGGAGGCAAAGCGCGAGCGAGAAACTAGAGAACAACCTGCGCAAGCATTACTCCAACACCGTGTCCACTTCCCGGACTCCGCCGAGAAGAGGCCATCATGGTAACACACTCAGTTGATTCATTTTAATTAAGTTAAGGTTCAAGTTATCTACAACCGGACATTAACAAATTCCCATCTGCCCATAACCGCGGGCACGGCTTTTGAAAGTTCAAATCCTTGCAGGGGAGTCCCAACTTAGCCCATGACAAGCTCTCACGGTCAACAAAGGAATAGACCTCCTCCCAAGACGTTCCGATCAGACTCGGTATCTCGGTTATTCAAGACACTTCGACAGGTTAAAAACAAGACCAGCAACACCGCCAGAATGTGCCGACAAATCCCGATAGGAGCTGCACATATCTCTTTTTCAGGGCACACTCAGATGAGCAAGACATCGGGTAGGCCAGCCCAGAGTTTCCCCTGGTAGCCCCGGACATCGCTCGGTGGGACCAACACTCAGGAGCACTGGCCCGGGGGGGGGGGGGTTAAAATAATATGACCCTTGAGTCTGTAGAACCCAAGGGAAAGAAAAAGGCTAGGTGGCAAATGGTAAACCCAAGGTTGGGCATTGCTGGAAAAGCTTTAATCAAGGCGAACTATCAAGGGGTTCCCATTATAACCCAACCGCGTAAGGAACGCAAAATCCGGGAACATAACACCGATATGACGGAAACTAGGGCGGCAGGAGTGGAACAAAACACTAAGCGAGAGGCCGAGCCTTCCACCCTTTACCAAGTATATATATGCATTAAGATAACATGGCAATATAATGATATCCCAACAAGTAAATAAATGTTCCAACAAGGAACAGCCTTCAATCTTCACCTGCAACTAGCAACGCTATAAGAGGGGCTGAGCAAAGCGGTAACATAGCCAATCAACGGTTTGCTAGGACATGGTGGGTTAGATGTTTGACATGGAAATTTGGGAGGCTTGAAAGAAAGTGGTAGGCATCATAGCATTGGCATAGCAAGAGAGCGAGCAAACTAGCATAGCAAAGATAGTAGTGATTTCGAGGGTATGATCATCTTGCCTGCATAGTTGTCAGAGTTGAATGGATCCTCGAAAGCAAACTCAACGGGATCCTCGTTAGAGAACTCGTCTCCCAGCTCTACCCAAACAAGACAAACAAGCAACAAGGACACAATCAACCACGTGCAAACTCAAACAACACAATGCAAAGATGGTATGCTATGCGGGATGCGATGCGGGATGCATAATGCAAGATATGACAGGAAATGCAAGAACCTGGCCTCAACTTGGAAATCCAAGTGTTCCACTGGAAATATGAGATGAAATCGCTTGAAAACGATATAAAGAATGCCGGAATCGGAGTTACGGTTTGGCAATGGCAAGCGATTCAAAAATGACACCGGTCTGCGATTTACAGCAAGTAGCCAACTAAATGCAACGGAATGAACATGCTACAGCACCCAAACATGACAACAAAATACATGGCAGGGATGCATTCAAGATGCTTAACAAAAGTCTAGCACTGAGCTACGACCAATTCTTCCATTAACAGGTTCAAACAAGCATGGAAAAAATGCATATGGCAAACAGATCTCAGACTTAGTGAAATTAACACTTGTCTGGAATTTCAGATTAGGTAGCACTCTTCGGAGCAACAAAACTACATGCTACAGGGCCTGAACATGGCAAAGTAAAGCATGGCATGGAGATACTCAAAGAGCTTAACAAAAGTCCCTTAGTGACCTTCAACCAAAAGGGATCAGAAAATATACTAACAACCATGTGATCATAGCAAAAACATAATCAATTTTCAGACTTAGTGAAAACTGACACATGCTGAAACATAACTCAAGTAGGCATGTTTACGAGCTCGATGCACTCACTACGGTGCAAGTCATGGCAAGAAAAGCATACATCCATCAAGAAGGCGCAAAATGCAAGCTAGACATGGCAAGAACAATAGCATAGCATGCACGGATCAACTACAACATCATCGGCAAAATTGCAAATAGGTTGACAATCTGCCCAGATTCACAAAGTAGCAAAAGTAGAGCTCGATTGACTCTAGCTAGGGTGCTCCATAATTGCAAACAAAGACATGGATGGATAGAGCACTACAATATTAACAAAACATCCTTACTGATAATCCTCAAAAGAGGCACGGATCACTAGGAAACAACATGAACATATGACAACATGAGATAAACAGATCAAGGACTTAGTGGAAATGCTAAGTCCCTGAAAACAGAATTAACAAGTGCACCACTTTGCACGCTCGTGCTAGTCACCACACACACCACAAAAATACATGGGTTGCACCTCTGGAAAGATGACAAAACCCTTAACAAAACATATGTAGAGCATCAGGGCATATCATGCACACATTAATCATGGCAAAAATGACAAAAAGCTAAATGGAGTAGCAGATCTGACAAATATCTCAAGTAGCCCTCTTCTAACAGCATTTCGGGCATCAATATCAACTCAAATGAAAATGATGCAATGAAATAAAATGATGTACTCTCTGAGATGAACATTTTGATATGCTATATGCATGGATCGGAGCTACGGATGCAAAGTTACGACAGGAACAAGAATGCAAAAAATATGCAAACTTGGGAAAAATTCGGGGTCAACCCTAGGGTTTCACTGTAGCAGATCTGGATTGGGCCACGCTTCTCAAGGATCGACGGGCTTCTCGCCGGAGTTGAGGAGGATCTCGCCGGAACTCGTCGGGGAGGAGGCCGGAGCTCGCCGGAGGAGCTGCCCGGCCGGATCTAGTGACGGTGGTGGCTGGTGGAGGCCTAGGGCGGCGCGGGCGAGCCGGTGCAGGCGGCCGGAGCTGCGGTGGCCACGGGGCAGTGCGACGGCCGGCGGGGAGAAGCAAGGCAGCGGCGCGGCGGAGCGTCGCCGGCGCAAGGCGGCGCGGGCGGTCGGGTGGAGGAGGGAGAAGACCCGGGCGGCGGCGGGAGCGATTGGGCCGCGGGAGCCCGGCTCGGGCCTCCCGGGCCGGCGGTCGGGGATGTGGGCGCGGGACACGTGGCGCCTTCGGAGTGGCTGCGGGCGGCGGAGCGGACACGTCCGGTCCGTCCGGACGGGTCCGGCGGCGGCGGAGGAGAAATTTTAGGGTTTCGGGGGAGAAGGAGATCCGAATTTCGGGGGGGGGGGGTCTATTTATAGCCATAGAGGGAGCTAGGAGAGTCCAAATGAGGTGCGGTTTTCGGCCACGCGATCGTGATCGAACGATCTAGATGATGGAGAAGGCTTAGGTGGGTTTTGGGCCAAATTGGAGGGGTGTTGGGCTGCAACACACACGAGGCCTTTTCGGTCCATCGGCTAACCGTTGGAGTATCAAATGAAGTCCAAATGATACGAAACTTGACAGGCGGTCTACTGGTAGTAAACCAAGGCCGCTTGGTAAGTCTCGGTCCAATCCGGAAATGTTTAATCCCCACACACGAAAGAAAGGTAGAAATGACCACCGGAGGAGAACGAAGCGCCGAAATGCAAAACGAACAACGGGGAAAATGCTCGACTGCATGAGATGAATACATATGCAAATGCAATGCACATAATCACATGATATGAGATGCATGAAAACGATAACAACACATGGAGACAAAGACCCGAACCCGAGAAAATAAAATAACTTAACGCCGAAACGGCAAGAGTTGGAGTACAAATTGGGAAAGTTACATCCGGGGTGTTACAAGCTCGCTGCCCCGTGACACTCTCACGTAATAATGAGTGGGGCTGTACACGCCCCGGAGTCTCAGGGGTGTCGGCCTCAGGCCCCGGGGCTCCCTCCCACGCCCAGTGGCAGCACTTAGCTCCGCGCTGGTGAGAAGACGTCCAAGACTAGACTAGGTGCCGGACGCGGCCTTTTGTTTGCTTTCGTTGCCTTTCTCTTTGGCTGTATCTTTCCCCCACTGGATTTAAGTTCGATTCGAATTTGAGATTTGTGTGTGTTCGGGGAAGGGGTGCTTATTCTTGCTCGAGCCTTTTCTCGCGTTCTGGTTACCGCTTCGCCACAGCTGCCTCCCCTCGCGAGCCCCTCGCGAGCCGGGTCAGGCATGGCTCATGCGCAACCCAAACTGCCGCTGTTGCTCCCTCTCGGGAGGATTTTTGGGTGCCTGCGGAGGTTGTCCTGTTTGGAAAAGGCCCAGAGCCCGTGAAGCAAGGCGAGTGCCTGTGAAGCTATCGCGCTTTGGAAAAGGCCCAGAGCCTATGAAGCAAGGCGAGTGCCTGTGAAGCTATCGCGCTTTGGAAAAGGCCCAGAGCCTGTGAAGCAAGGCGAGTGCCTGTGAAGCTATCGCGCTTTGGAAAAGGCCCAGAGCCTGTGAAGCAAGGCGAACGCCTGTGAAGCTATTGCATTTTGGAAAAGGCCCAGAGCCTATGAAGCAAGGTGAGTGCCTGTGAAGCTGTCGCATTTGGGAAAAGGCCCGGAGCCTGTGGAAAAGCCCAATGCCTGCGAAGCTCCCCGCCGGCGACACTCTCATACCCTACGGATTCAACTAAAGAACACCCAAGACGTCACAGGCTGCTTCGGGGCTAGCGCAAAACAAAGGTAAACCGGCCAACCACCAGGCGCGGGCGCTCGTGCAATATGACAACTACCAATACGATGAACACAGGCTTTACATGAGGGGCTTCCCCTCCCAAAATGCTCTCACGCCCATCAGGTCAAAAACCTGAGTTCTATTCATGCAGGGTAAAAAAGACAGGAGCGATACACACTCAGTCGGACCAATCCCCCAATGCGTCCTCGGAAGCACCTCCCGAGCCGTCGCTGGCGTCGCCGAACTCGTCATCGTTGTCTGCGTCGCCACCCGCGGCGTCAGGGCCGTTCACTGCGCCGCCCTCGTCAGCAGCCACGATCACGTCATCATCATCCGAGGCGAAGGCCCTGACAAGGGCGTCCATGTTGTCTTCCACCCAGTGCGCCAGATTGCCTCGGACGGCCCGGGGAACTGGGGCGATAATGGCCTCAAAATCGAAGTGGGGATCCATGTTCAGGAGATAACTGAAGACACGGGAAAAGGCGCGCCCGAGCAGGGCGCGGCTCCTCTCTTCCACCAACCTGTCGGCCCTGGCCGACCGCGCCTCCAGCTGCATCACCACGGCGGTGAAGAACTGAAGGTTGCCAGCATAGTTGGCTGTGTGCGGCTCGCCAACAGTCGCCTCGCAGATGTTGCCCAAGGCTGCGCTAGCTCTCTCCCGGAGCGTGGCGAGCATGGGGCCGTGCACGTGCTCCAGGACCTGCCGCTGACGTATCTTATCCGCGTTCTGGCGCGCGACGCCCTCAGCCTCCTCCACCCGCTGACGAAGACGGAGCATCTCGGCCTGGGAGCGGCTAACTCCCCTTGTGCCTTCTCAAGGGCGGCCCGGGAGGCGTCGGCCAGCCACGTCGCCTCCTCCCGCTTGACCCTCAAGGCTGCGGTCCTCCCTTCAGCTTCGACCCGGATCAACTCCAGCCTCCCCTCGAGCTCGCGCTCGAGGTCTTTGTCGGATTTCGGGTTCCGGCAGACTCTTAAGGTTCGAACACTGGGGTGCGTGCGGAGATTACGCCTTCTACCTCTCCGTCTCGCAAAGATCTAGACTACCGAAAGAACTGCACAAGAGACACAAGGTTTATACTGGTTCGGGCCACCGTTGTGGTGTAATACCCTACTCCAGTGTGTGGTGGGTGGATTGCCTCTTGGGGCTGATGATGATGAACAATACAAGGAAGAACAGCCTCGTGAGGGTCTGCTCTTGGCCGGGGCGATGAACTGCTGGGAGGAGTTCAGCCACCTTTCCCTCTCTCTCTCTCTTTCTCTCTCTAGCCAACCGACCGAACCCCCTTGCTATGTGGGAGGCTGGTCCTATTTATAGAGGCCCTGGTCCTCTTCCCAAATATTGAGCGGGAAGGGAGCCAACAATGGCGGGCTAATTTGAAGGGGGACAACAAGTATCAACTATCCTGACAAAAGCAGTCTTCGCCTGCGCAAAGCTCTGGTGATGACGCCGTCTTGGGCTCCACGGTGACCTCCGTCTCGTATTCCTCCTGGTCTTGGTCTCGTTGCACCGAAATGGCAACCTTTGCCTGATGCCTCGGTACTCCGCGGCTGCGCTTGCCCCCTTTGCACCAAAGAGGAAAGGAGGACGCTGCGCGGGCTGGCACCCGCCTGGCGCCCCGAGTTGTCATGGCTTGCGTCACGGGCACCTCACGAGGTACCCCGCCTTGATCTCTCCGCCTCCTCGCGAGCCATCCTGACGAGGTCGTGCCTGAGGAAGGTGCGTGTCGTCCGCCTCGCGAGGCTTGGCCCCTCGCGAGGGTCTTGAGTCTTGTGTTGATGAAGGTGGGTCGTGCTGGGCCCCCTTTCGAGCCATGCCGCGGGCCGCAGGCAGGCAAGTCTTGGGGGCCCGCGTTCCCAGAACGCTGACAGTCTTGGCGCGCCATCGCCACCCGACGTTCGACCTCTTCCAGGACATGAGCTTCCCGTGCGGCGACATCGTCCTCTGCCTGTGTCACCAAGCGCTCCCTCGTCTCCAGCCGCTCGTACTCGCGGGTGCGTTCGGCAGCTTCCAGAGTCAACGCTTCTTCACGCTTCTGGAGCTCAGCTGGGTCGCCAGAGGCCACCCGCATCGACGCAAGGGCCGACTCGCGCAGCTCCACTTGCTCCTCCAGTGAGTGGCACCAGGCCAGGAGCTCCCGAGCCCGCTCCTCCGCCGCCTCTCGCCATCGGTCAGCTCTCCGGGCCTCCTCGGCAGCCTGGGATTGGGCCACCCGGGAGGCCTCTAGCGACGCCTTCGCCTCTTCATCGTCAAGATCACACTGACGGCGCGCGAGGGCGATGGCAGCCTCTAGCTCGCGCCTCCCTGCAGCCAGGTGCAGGCCCTCGGCCTCCAGGCGTGCGTCTTCGTCAGCAAGTTCCTCCCCAAGCAGGTTCACCGCGTCAGTCGCCCTTCGAAGGAACCCTTGGCGGCGAGCGTGGCGCTCCCGGGTGCGCTTGAGCACGTCTTCCACACCATCGTCTGCCCTAAGAAAGCGCCAGGGGCCTCGAATGATCGTTCCCCCTCCGGGCAGGGGGCTGGGGGCTGCCACCCTCGCGACGGCCGGGCGCGCCGCACCAGAAGCCCATCCTGGAGCCAGCCCGTCTCCAGATGAAGGGCGCAGGGGGCGCCTCAACCAGTCGCAGCCCGTGACCAGACGAGAAGCCCATGGCAGGCCGGCTATGCCCCGAGAAGGCCCGGGCAGGAAAATCGGGGGGAATGAAGGGCCACAGTGCACCTCGGGATGGTCCACCCCTTCATTCGCCATCACCGCAAGGGCAGAGCTATTCGCACTTGAGGACGGTAGAAGGGGCGAAGCCAAAGGAGGCGGCACCTCGGCTACTTCCGCGAGCTCGGCCAGAAGGGGCCTGCGGAGCAAGGATCAGTGAAAGCAACAAGAGGATCAGGAGCCAGAAAGGGAGAAGACTCACTCGTCAGTGGCGAAGTACTTCCTGCGCTTCAGCACGCAACAAGGAAAGTCATCACCTAGAGCCTCCCTTTTCCTCCGGAGGGCCTCAAAGTCCACGCGGAAGCGGCCCAAGAGAAGAGCGCAAGGATCAACCTGCGACGAAGACGAAGCATCGGAGCGATCCGCATCAGGGGCACCTGCCTGGCGCGTGCCGCCTAGCACCTCACCAGAAGACGCGGCTAGGGCCTCCGAAGCCTCAGCCCCGGGCACTGGGAGCGGCTGCTTGCCACCCTCAGCCTCAGCGGCACGGGTCCCAGGAGCTGTCCCCTCGAGAGCATCACCCGGCGTTGTCACCTCATCGGGAGCCCCCTTGGCCTCTGGCGCCTCCTGCCTCCCTTTCCCCCCACTTGAGGAGGAGTTGCCTTGGCCGATTGGAAGGGCAGTCACCACCACTGGATTCTCATGAGGTCCCTGGAGGCCGGCGGGGCGCAGCCCCCACTCATCAAAGACAGGCATCTGCTTCACGAAGTCGACCCTACTCTGGCAGAGATACAGCAAGGCCCCTCCTTGCCGGACGCTGCCGGGGTTGGGGTCCCCGGCCAAGGTCAAGAGCGCCGACTTCAACACCTCAGGAGCCAGGTCCTCTTCCTGGAGCCTCATGCTATCCTCGCGCCCACGAAAGGCCCACATCCGGCAAGAGTGGCGTTGAAGGGGAGCAACACGGCATAACAGAAACTCCTTCACCACCTTGGGCGCTGTCACGCCGAGCTTCCTCAAGAGCGCGAAGCGGCTCCAGATGAAGACGAGCCGGGGGCTCACGAGCGTCTCCTGGCCCCAACCCGAATTGGGGACAGTAGGCGAGGTCGGCTCCGGCAGCAAGGGGCTGGGCACCCCTACGTCCACATACAGCCACCACTCGTGGAACCCAACCGCGGGCAGGGGAAGCTTGAAGTCAATCCCAGAGGCCGCAGTCTCAGGCTCAGCGGTGAAGCTCACGCACGCCCAGCATTGGGTAGGGTCGACGAGATGCAGCGAGAAGAAGTGGCGCAGCAAGGCAACCGAAGGAGGGATGCCCACCATGGCTTCGCAAACGAAGGCGAAGACCGAAAGGAGGGTGATGGACTCAGGACTTAGGTGCATCATGTGGATCCGATAATGGGAGAGCACGGCATGGAAGAAATCAGAAAAGGGGGGAACCAGACTCGCCCAAAGGGTGTCGTCAAAACATGGGACCTCGGTAGCTATCCTGTCGATGGAGAAGTGGGGCGTGTGCCAGGCCGTCGTCCTCCCGCACTTATTGAAGATGGTGGCCAGAGCCAAGCTGACCTTGCACAGGCACTCTCGATCGAGTATGGTCGACTGGCCGACGGAGGGGGCCACCGATGGTGGCACACAAGACGGAGGCATGGGTTTCTTCCCTCTCCCCTTCTTCGTTGGAGCCATGGCGATAGGAAGGAGGGGGAAGATTCGAGATTGGATTGGAAGCAGGAGCTGGCGTTCAAAGGGAGGAAGAACAACGGACGCCCGAGCAACAGGAAGGGGAGCGGCTGTGTACAACTACAAGTGCGCCTAGCAGGACGCAGAATAAGGGGGCGTGGGGGAACAGTGCCGCCCACGTCCAATCAGCCGCCACGCGGCGCCCAAGGCCGCATGCTGTTAGGGCCCGAGGCGCTTCACCCTCGCCCTTTCGCCTCTCAGCACGGCCAATTCCGGGCGCGCCTTGGGCCCCGGGGCTACTATCGGTGTTCTGGGAATGGGGGTCCCCAGACTTGCCTGCCTGCGGCCCGCGGCGTGGCTCGAAAGGGGGCCCAGCACGGCCCACCTTCATCAACACAAGACTCAAGACCCTCGCGAGGGGCCAAGCCTCACGAGGCGGACGACACGGACCTTCCTCAGGCACGGCCTCGTCAGGCTGGCTCGCGAGGAGGCGGATAGATCAAGGCGGGGTACCTCGCGAGGTGCCCGTGACGCAAGCCATGATGACTCGGGGCGCCAGGCGGGTGCCAGCTCACGCAGCGTCCTCCTTTCCTCTTTGGTGCAAAGGGGGCAAGCGCAGCCGCGGAGTACCGAGGCATCAGGAAAAGGTTGCCATTTCGGTGCAACGAGACCAAGACCAGGAGGACTACCAGACGGAGGTCACCGTGGAGCCCAAGACGGCGTCATCACCAGAGCTTTGCGCAGGCGAAGACTGCTTTTGTCAGGATAGTTGATACTTGCTGTCCCCCTTCAAATTAGCTGTCAGGACCCCGACTCGATGTCACATCGATCTAGCATGTAACACCTCATATCAGTTTGCGGCCTCACGCACGGTATCCCACGGGTGTCGCCTTACCTTTGCCCGGGGCCGTTTGCGCCTTTTGGCTCACGTATATGATAGTGTCGCTAGCATCCATATGATAAGGAGCCCGGGCTGACATGACTAGTCGTAAACCCAAAGTGGCACAGACTTACAGGGACAGGCATCCATGACCCAGCTTCGAACGTGTCGGTCATCAGCAAGTGGGTCCGGGCTGTAGCACTGGGCTAGCAGGACTCCGGTAAACCGGGCTGTAGCGGGCTAACAGGACTCCGGTACTCAATGCGTGACATTTCCCCGAAGGGACAGACACCGGAACGAAGAAGGACACATGCCGGCCAGCCTAAGTGTTCCAGAGCAGTAGTAAGCTACCGTGGCTCAGCGGTAACACTAGGAGACATTTCCCGGTAAGAGAGGCTACTAGAGATAAACAACTAGATAGTCAGATCCCACACATACCAAGCATTTCAATAACATACACACAGTATGCTCGATATGTGCAAATACAACATGGCATCACAACATGACTCTACGACGCAAGTACTTTATTTAAGGCTCAGAGAGCCATACATAACATACACATAGGTACGGGTCACACGACCCAGCATTCAAGTCATACAATCATACAAACCAGCAGCGGAGGTAGCTTGTCTGAGTACAGACAACTAGTAAAATAAAAGAGGCTTGGAAAGCCTAGCTATACTATGTGGTCCTTCACAAGCTCAGGATCACCACCTGGGCCTTAGCCTACTCATTGATGTCAACGTCTACGAAGAACCCATCAGAAGGGGTTGCAGCGTCTTCTGTAAAAATGTAAATTATAGCAACATGAGTACAAAGGTACTCAGCAAGACTTACATCAGATCCTACATACATGCACATTATCAAGAAGGGGTGGTGGAGTTATTGCAGCAAGCCAGCTTTGACTGTTGGCTAGACTATTCTACGAGACTCCAACTTGAAATGGTTTTGCGTACACGAGTCCACTACTCACCACTTCAATACACTACCGAGGATCCACCTCCGTCTTCCTACGGAAGAGCCATCCTCGGCACTCACACTTATCTTGAGGCTTTTAGTAGTTCCCATTTACTTGTCTATGAACTGTATAGGCAACCAAGCAGTCCTTTACCGCGGACGCGGCTATTTGAATAGATCATGATAACCCTGCAGGGGTGTACTTCTTCATACATGTTTCCACCACTTAGCGTATGCACATGATATGTGCTCGGCAGACTTCAAGCGAAAGCCGACGTGGGTGTAGACCACGACCTACCTAAACACCTAAGTCTCTAGTCCAGGTTTATCGCCTATTCGGGTTCCATCCATGAGGAGACCCGGCCGAGGTTTCGCTCACAGCCCCAAACGATGTGAACAGGGTTCCCGAGATACCTAACGGGTATTCGGTACACCGTGCCACGTACCTACCGCATCACAGCCCACCCCTACGGTCAGCGCTGTCCACGGCCTCCAGTAGGCTACAAACACCAGAAACTACTTGCAACTCCTGGATAGAGAACTAGGGTGAATAAGAAGTCGAGCGGGGTCATATTTCAGGGCCCAATGCATGGTAGTAGCTGTATCTTAAATCACACATACAGATCTCAGTGCTTAAGGTCGGCTTCAATGAAACAACCCACCATGTACTCCTACATGGCCTCTCATCGATACCTTTACCAAATCGTGTTCACCACACCACTCCTATTACCGACATAATCATTTCACTCTAGCCCATCACCCAGATGAACCAGACCTGACACGACTCTAAGCATAGCAGGCATAGCAAGGTAGGAACAAGACATACATATGGCTCAAACAACTCCTACACATGCTAGTGGGTTTCATCTAGTTACTGTGGCAATGACAGGTCATGCAGAGGAAGTGGGTTCAACTACCGTAGCACACAGCAGTTTGAAACGCGTTGTCTTAATGCAGTAAAAGAGAGCAGGAGCGAGAACATGGGATTGTATCGATATGATCAAATGGTTGGTTGCTTGCGTGATGGTTCGATGCACTGATACGGTTCTTCATTAGGGTAATCACGGTACTCCTCGGAGGCAGAACCTGCCGCAAAGAACACCGATACACAACCATCACCAAACAACATGCAACAATATGATGCATGCATGAAACATGGCAATATGAGTGTGTTGGGCTAATGCAACTAAGACCAGAAGGGTTTGATCCAATTTGAACCAAAGATTCAAATTTCAAACTCATACATGGCCCTTTAAAGTGTTTTACCTTGTTCTGCATTAAACATCAAGTTAACTTGTTTCATCATGCATGAAAGTAGTACAGATGGATAGATTGGATTTTTCTGATCATTTTTCATATATAACTTGTCTGATTTGGAGTTACAGATTAAAAGTTATGAATTTTTGAAGTTTAAATTATATTCTGGAATTTCCTATATTAGATTAAATCCAGAAAATCAATTACTGCGTCAGCCTGACGTCAGTGTGACATCAGCAAGTCAACGGGACACGGTCCGGGTCAAACCTGACAGTGGGTCCCGCGTGTCAGTGTGAGTAATTAAACTAAAATTAATTTAAACTAATCCTAATTTGTTAACAGGGCTGGGCCCCACCTGTCATTGACTCAGGAGAGTCAACCAGGGCCCACCTGTGGTCAAACCCGGGTCGGCTGCACCGGCATTTAGCCGCCGGCGAGCCCGACGCGGCGGCGGAAGTGGTTTTTGCCGTTCCGGCAACCAAACGAGCCGCGGAGGCCACCGGAGAGGAGCTGAGGACGAACCGCAGCTCTTGGTGGAGTCCGTTGGGGTCGGGGTGGCCGGAGTTGGCGCCGGCGACGACTTTGGCAGCCACCGGAGTTCGGCTGAAGTCGAACTTGACGCAAGAGGGGTCGGTGAGGTGCGGGGAGTAGCTAGTTAGGTGCTACGTGACGCGGTGAGCATGATGGACACCGTGGAGTGGCCGGAGGGTGACCGGGAGCACGTCGGCGACGAGCTCCGCGGCGGTAGGTGCGGTTGAGCTCCGGGAGGTCGCTACACGGCTCGGGAGCAAGAAAGGAAGGGAGGGGAAGATGGCTAAGCTCACGGGGAGTTCGACGAAGCCCTTGGTGCGGCCGGAGACGGACCGGAGCGACGACGGCGTTGAAGGGGATCTCCGGCGACGGCGGTTCGGTCGAGGTCGATGCGGTGGGCTCGGGCCTTGCGAGCGCTCGGGGCTCGGCTTGCTCGAAGGAGAGGAGGGTGGCGGAGCTCCTGGACACGGCGGCACGGCGTGGGGTTGACGGAGGGCGTGGCTACGGCGAGGGGGTGGCGGCGATGGCGTCGGCCATGGCGGGGGAGCGCGGGAGAGAGGGGTTGGGGGAGAATGGAGATGTCCTGCGGGTTCACGGCGCTGCGTGGAGCTCATCCATCCAGCCCCGAGGCGAGGAGGTGGAGCAGGGGGCAGCCAGCTGCGTGGCGCGCGCTGCGGTCGCCGTCGGGCACCTGCCTGCCTGCCTGGCCGGCAAGCAGCTCGCTGGAGCGGCGCTGGGCTGGGCCGGCAGGTGGGCCGGGTGGTGGGCGCCAGGTAGGTTTTTTCTATTTTTTTCCTGTTTTCTGTTTTTTTAATACTTCTGCAACTTTGTTGAATTAATAAAAATACTTAGGCAACTCCTAAAATCACCAAACTACTCCTGGTCCATAGTTGGATTATTTCCAACATGAAACATTTTAGTTTGGAGATATTTGAGCATTTAAATATTTTATATAATTTTAAATGCCCAAATTCAAATATTTATGATTTAATTCAAAAACCCTGAGATGGCCTGGGAAAATGTGCATCACTTCTGGCAGAGGTTCTGAACCAAGACAAAAATGATGGGCATTTTAGAAGGGCATTTCAGGTTCATTGAAAAAGTTTTTAGTAAACCCTAGTTGGTTTCAGAGGGAGCTGGGGGTTCTGTCATCCCCATTTTAGGTTTCTGATGAAAGAATAAACATGATGCAACACTCTAATGCATGAACTAGCTAGGGTGTGACATTAGCCTGCCATTGTTGGCTCCCTTCCCGCTCAATATTTGGGAAGAGGACCAGGGCCTCTATAAATAGGACCAGCCACCCACATAGCAAGGGGGTTCGGTCGGTTGGCTAGAGAGATAAAGAGAGAGAGAGAAAGGTAGCTGAACTCCTCCCAGCAGTTCATCGCCCCGGCCAAGAGCAGACCCTCGCGAGGCTGTTCTTCCTTGTATTGTTCATCATCATCAGCCCCAAGAGGCAATCCACCCACCACACACTCGAGTAGGGTATTACACCACAACGGTGGCCCGAACCAGTATAAACCTTGTGTCTCTTGTGCAGTTCTTTCAGTAGTCTAGATCTTTGCGAGACGGAGAGGTAGAAGGCGTAATCTCCGCGCGCACCCCAGTGTTCGAACCTTAAGGGTCTGCCGGAACCCGAAATCCGACATTCTTGCTCAAAGCATGCAAAGGAGAAGCAATGGTGCTAAAATCTTTCACAAAGCAACGATAGAAACCCGTAAGGCCAAGAAACCTATGCACTTGTTGCAAGTTGGTTGGTTGGGGCCAAATCTTAATAGCATTGATCTTGGACTCATCTACATGAACACCCTTAGAAGAAACAACAAAACCCAAGAAAACGAGCTTATCAACGCCAAAAGGCACTTTTCCATGTTAGCAAAGAGATGCTCATTTCGAAGAGTTTGCAAAATGGTTCGAACATGGGTGACATGATCTTGAAGAGATTTGCTATAAACAAGGATATCGTCGAAGTAGACCACAACAAACACACCAATGTAAGGGCGAAAGACATGATTCATAAGACGCATAAAAGTACCCAATGCTTCCTATAGACCCATAGGCATAACTAACCACTCATACAACCCAAAGTTGGTTTTTAAAGCGTTTTTTCATTCATCACCCTCGTGTATGCGGATTTGATAGTAACCACTTTTAAGATCAATTTTGGAGAATATAGTGGCACCACTAAGTTCATCAAGCATATCATCAAGGCATGGAATGGGATACCTATAGCAAATGGTGATAGCATTGATAGGTTTACAATCAGAACACATTCGAAAGCTACCATCTCGTTTTGGCACAAGAATGACTGGAACGGCACAAGGACTCAAACTTTCACGCACATGTCCATGGTCTATGTGATGCTTTACTTGCGTTTGTATTTCTTTGGTTTCTTCCGGCTTGACGTGGTAGGGAGCTTTGTTCGGAAGAGGTGTTCCGGGGATGAGGTCGATGCGGTACTCGATGCCTCGTAGTGGAGGTAGTCCCGGAGGTAGCTCATCGGGGAAAACATCTTGAAATTCCTACAAAAGAGAAGACAACACTAAAGGTAGAGCGTGAGAGGTGTTAGCTTGTGTTGCATTGTCCTTGCACAAAAGGACATAGTGTATGACACTAGATGGGTTCTCACACACTCCTCTTATCTCACTTTTGGTGGCAAATAGGACTAAGTTCTTCTTTTCGCTCATCGTGGAGGCACTCTATTTGGGCTTGTGGCGCTCACACTCTTTTTGGTGGTTCGCTCTTTCACTATTCTCTCCATGATGAGTGGCTTGCTTGTCGGCGATCACTTGGCTTGGAGACATGGGGAGAAGTACGTACTCATTTCCTTTCATCTTGAAGATGTACTGGTTCGTTCGGCCGTTGTGGATGACACCTCTATCAATTTGCCATGGGCGTCCAAGAAGAAGGTGGCAAATGGTCATTGGAACAACGTCGCACTCTGAAGTGTCTTCGTAGGAACCAATTTTGAACGAGACTTGTACTCGATGCTCGACTTGGATAGTGCCGAAGTCGCTAAGCCATTGAACTTTGTAGGGATGTGGGTGCTTCGTCTTGGGCAATTGGAGCTTGGAGCAAAGTTATTCACTTGCGAGGTTATGACAACTCCCTCCATCGATGATGATCTTGACGGATCTTCCATTGATGTCGGCCTTGGTATGAAGGATATGGCATCTTTGGTCTTCTTCTTGGTGGTGTTGAAGAGTCAAGATCTTGGAGACAACGAGAGAGGGACTTGAATCTTCATCGCAATAGACTTGTTCTTCTTCATCGTTCACTTGCCGATGCATGGAGACTTGCTCAAGGGCGTCCATTCTCCTTCACTCATTGAGTCATAAGTGTCATTGTCGTTGAGGATCATGGTCCTCTTGTTGGTGCACTCGTAGGACTTGTGGCCTCGGCCTCCGCATGTGAAACATTTGAAGGAACTTGTCTTGACGGTCTCATCGGTTGGGGTAGATAATGATTAAGCTCTCGGCTTGAAGTTGCTCATTGTAGGAGGATGACTTGGAGTTGAAGAAGCTTTCTTGGAACTCGACTTGTCGATGTTGCTTGTAGAAGGCTTGGTAGACGGTGTTGGAGTCATTGAAGCTTGGGTGTTGGAGAAGCCGTATGACTTGGATGAGAACTTGGAATACTTGTAATCGTCTTGCACTTGACGTTCCGCTTTGGTAGCTTGATGCACTAGCTCTATGAGGTTCGAGTATAGTTGGAAGTCGGCGATTTTCTTGATAGGATGGTTGAGTCCATCCAAGAAACACTCCATTGTTTGATCATCATATTCCGTGACATTGGCTCGTATCATGGAAATCTCCATCTCCTTGTAGTACTCTTCAACGCCCTTGGTTCCTTTCTTGAGTAGTTAAAGTTTCTTGAATAGGTCGCGGTTGTAGTAGGTAGGCACAAACTGTGCTCTCATAGAATCCTTCATTTGCGCCCACATTGTGATGGGTGGTTCACCTCTTGCCTCACGGCGCTGGATGACTTGTTCCCACCAGTTGAGGACATAGTCTTGGAACTCAAGGGATGCCATCGCGATCTTCTTCTATTCTTCATAGTTGTGCAAGCGGAAGATTTGGTCGACCTTCAATGCCCATGAAAGGTACTCTTCGGGGTCGTTGCTTCCATTGAACTTGGGCATGGTGAACTTTAGCTTGCCGTAGTGTTGCTCTTCATTGTGTTGGGGTCGGGGATGATGACGCCCATGTTGTTGAAGATTGTCAAGCTCGCATTGCTCTTGGTGAAGAGGGTTGTCAACCTCGTGTTGCTCTTGTCGTGGAGGATTTCCATTGTCTTCATGCTATTGTTGATCTTGATGTCCTTGAGGAGCTGGTGGAGGGGCTTGTCGAACTCGAGGCAGAACTTGAGGAACTTGATGATGCATGCGAGCTTGAAATCTTCGTTCGTGAGCTTCTTTGCGAAGTGCTTCTTCATGTTCACGAGCTTGTCAGCCTTGGTTGGCTACGACTCGACTTGAATCTCGAAGGGCACATTGCGCCTCAAGTGCTTGAGCTTCACGGAGTTTTTGTTCTTGGTGTTGTGCCTCGACATCTTGTGCATCTTGGTGTAGACGTGCTTGCTCTTCCTCTTCATGTTGGCGTTTTCATTGCCGTTCTCGTGCTAGCACAAAGGCTGCTTGGGTTTGACGTTGTCGGTGCTCTTGAGAGTCGGTGTCACGTAGAGGATTGAGGCTTGCTTGGCGATCGTTGCACACGGCAGGTCGAAGAGTGTTCGATGTCGGTGTACTTGAGCCGGAGAGGGTGAAGTCGGAGTGTCGACTTGAGCGGGTCCGTCTTGATGAGGACGAAGTGGAAGACGAGTAGTTGAGCAACAAAGCACGAATCTCGTCCATTCTTGTGTCGTTCTCTTGCTTGTGATCATCGAGCTAGTGGTCAAAGTAGTCCCTTGTATGTTGCTCGGAGAGTCGCAAGTCGGCGGCGAGGATGTCCATGCGTTCACTCATTTCTTGTTGCTCTTGATGCAAAGCACGTTGTGCACCAAAGAGGTGGCTCTTGGTGACATAGGAGTTCATGTCGTCGTCGTGCGCGATGAAGAGTCGGTTGGTAGAAGTACTTGACCTATCCATCATTCCAAGAGAAAAATGTGAGTGGTATAAAGAGAAGAACGTATACCAAATGTACCTTGACCGAAGTTGAAGGTGGATCAATGATCACTCCAATGTGGACAAGGAAATAGCACAACTGGTACCAATTCTCGTCGGTTTCTCACACCTACACAAGTAAAAGCTTATGGTGGAGCTTGGTTAGGATGGTGGCACAAAATTTGATGCAATTGTAAGTGAGTTTGCAATGCAACAAGTAGACCAAGCAATATACGCTACATGGAAACACACACGCAAAAAGATAAGTGGGGTCGTGCAACCAAGGATGAGCCAAAATGTCGAATCCACAAAAATGCTCTTATTGCACAACACTAGAGAGACGCTAGCACGATTGCACAATAGGCGGATACAAAGACTTGTGCACAACCTACTTAGCAAAATTGCAACAACTTCTATCCCAAGTATTCTCTATGCAAGGTGTTTCTATGATATGATCCAAGATGATCTAGTATGACAATCTTAATGTTGTATGATACTATGGTTCTTGCTTAAAAGCTCTGCGCTTATCTTTCCCTTTTGCTTAAAAGCTTGTTTGGATCTTTGTTGTTTGATCTCTTTTCTCATACAATGCTTCACGAACCAAGATAGCAATTCTGTACGCGATGACAACCTTGTGACACAAGAGATGATACCAAGATATGCACCAATGATGTATGTATTCTAGGGGAAGTATGATCACTAATGTGCACAAGTCTCGTTGCCGGCAATACTCAAAATCTAGTCTTGATGGGTAAGCGACGCAAAGGAGTAAGGCTATGATGGCTATCAATGTAATGGCAAGAATGATATGTCCAATACCAAGGTGAGGTTACCGTTATTGGTTCTTGTAAGCAAGAAATGGTTGATGGTGTCAAAATTGTGGCACGAATAACAAGATGTGGTCTAGGTGGTCGTTGTTGATGATGCGTCCGTGGCGAAAATGAGCAGCAGTGATGTTGATGTCGAACCGTACCTAAATAGCCGAAACACAAATAGGACACGAAACCGCAACTCAAATTCTCAAAGCGAAACGGGACAAAATTGTCGGAGTTGGTAGTGGTAAGCGATGGTTGTGTATGTGGTATATGGCGGTGCTATGCGGAAGTGGTGGTGGTATGCTGAAGTATATGTGGGCACCGGAACAAAATTTGGTGAAATATGGACGGAAAATGGGTCGGTGGATGGAGATGTTGTTGCCAGGGGCCGGATGTTCGGGCTATCGGGCCGGATGTCCGGGCTCTGGATCCGGACGAACTCCGCGTGGAAGGTGGCAAATCTGGGCTAAATTCGGAGGAATTTGTGGATGGAAATTGGAGGAAAGTGGATGGAAAGCTAGATCTACCTGCAACACATGAAATCCGCGGATCAAATCCAACAAAACTACATCACACCAACAAATCACAAAAAAAATTGGGGCTATTTTTGCGGGGAAATTTGCGAATTAGGGACAAAATCAACAAAAACAAGGCTAGAAACACAACGGGGAGGCTCCGAAAACATGATCAAAGTGGCTCTAGATACCAAGATGATGTAGGGTAGAACCCTAATCGCCCGATCTTTCACGAAAGGAGCGGATCCCGTGATGAACACGAAGAACATGAGGGAAAACACAAGGGGAAAACACGTGGAGTAGATCCGATGTGGATGAGCAATGATCTATCTCTAATATGAGCTAAACCAATGCTAACCCTAAAACGTAGGTAGGAGAAGAGTATATATAGCCTAGGTGGGCGAAGGGGTACATGGGCCTCGGCCCTTACACTATGCGCAGACAGGGGAGGCCAGATGTTCGGGCGTCGGGCCGGATGTTCGGGCGTTCGGGGAGAGTCGGATGTCCGGGCTGTGGAGGCCGGATGTCTGGGCTGGTGAGGCTGGCCATGTCGCTCTCAGGTTCGGGGGTGTCCGGATTTTCAGGCTGGAGGCCGGATATCCGGGAGCTCGGGAAGGGCCGGATGTCCGAGCTGGCGGGGCCGGATGTCCGGGGCTTGTAGGTGCTTGGTGGTTGAGCAGCTGTTGAGGGCGACACTCCAGGGGCCGGATGCCTGGGGTCACGGCCGGATGTCCGGGGCCTGGGAGGTGTTCTTGTCTCCTTCCGTTGGTCTCTTCATCCATGGACTTGGGGACTTGTCTGTCTTCACGTGCATCTTCGGGAGGGTCCTCTTGGTACCTAATCATGCACAACATCTCGGACTTAGGTAGTAGCCATGTCTCGAGAGGATCATATGTAATATCACTAAGGAGAGAGGTCACCTCGTTCTCGAGAGCTTTAGCTCTAGCTCGAGTCACAGGTCCTCTTGGCACTTCATGAGACGATGGTAGGTCCATGGGAATGACCGTAGGATGCTCCGCATCACTGTTCTTATGAACTTAATACTCTAGATGCATCCTGGATATCGGTCGATGTGTGGAGTAATAGTAGTAGATGCAAAATCGTTTTAGTCTACTTGTCACGAACGTGATGCCTATATACATGATCATGCCTAGATATTCTCATAACTATTTGCTTTTCTATAAATTTTTCGACAATAATTTATTCATCCACCGTAGATTATGCTATCTTGAGACAAGCTACTAGTAAAACCTATGGCCCCAGGGTCTATTCTCCATTATATTATTTTCCCGTCAACTTGCCAATTTCTGTCGCCTTTTATTTTGCAATCTTTACTTTTCAATCTATACAACAAAAATACCAAAAATATTTATCTTATTATCTTTATCAGATCTCACTTTTGTAAGTGGCCGTGAAGGGACTGACAACCCTTTACCACTTGGTTGCAATGTTCTTAATTGTTTGTGCAGGTACGAGGGACTTGCGTGTAGGCTCCTACCGGATTGATTCCTTGGTTCTCAAAAACTGAGGGAAATACTTACGCTACTTTGCTGCATCACCCTTTCCTCTTCAAGGAAAAACCAACACATGCTCAAGAGGTAGCAAGATGATCAATGTTACATGAGTTTTGCAACTGAATCCATCTCCGGTCTCCAGATGGACCGCGCCAAGTCTGGTGACTCGTACTACCTCGTAAGGGCCTTCCCACTTCAGCGTCAACTTGTTTGTACCCTTGGCGGACTGAACGCGCCTAAGGATAAGGTTCTTAATTGTTTGTGCATGAACCTTGCGGCTATGATAGTGACGCAGGGCTTGCTGGTAGCATGGAGCACATGCAGTAGCACAGAGACGGTTCTCCTGAAGGAGCACAACTTCATCACACCGGTGTTGTTCTTACGCTACTTAATTGTAGGCAAGCACTCGAGGTGACCCATAAATGAGTTCTGTGTGGATAACTGCTTCTACCCCATAGACTAGGGAGAAGGGGGTCTGCCTGGTAGCTCGATTTGGTATCGTTCTAAGGCACCAAAGAACCACAGGCATCTCATTAATCCATCGCCTGCCACACTTCTGCAGTTTATCAAATGTCCTTGTCTTGAGTCCTCGCAACACTTTAGCGTTCGCCCTCTCAGCTTGACCGTTGCTACCTGGATGAGCAACCGAGGTGAATGATATCTTGCTTCCCAGGGCATGAACGTATTGCATGAAGGCATGGCTCATGAATTGGGTTCCATTGTCGGTGATGATTCGAGCAGGGACCCCGAAGCGACACACCAATCCTTTCAAGAACTTGATAGCTGACTTAGCAGTCACCTTTCTCACGAGCTCTACTTCCGGCCACTTTGTAAACTTATCAATTCCAACGACCAAGAATGTCCATGCCCCAGACCGAAAACGGGCATGATAAAGGGATTTTCTGAAGAGCTTGGGCAGGAAGATGGATATTCTTGGAATGGAACTGGCAAGCTTCACATTTGGTGTCCAACTCAACTTCATCTTGTTGGCTATGGGCCAGTAAAATCCTTTACGGAAGGCTTTTCCAACCAGAGGCCTCGATCCAATGTGTGAGCCGCACATACCCTTATGCATCTCTTCCAACATTTCCTTTCCTTCTTCCCGGCAAATGCACTTCAATTTCGCACTATTGGGCCTTCTTCTGTACAACGTGCCGTCAACGAACTGATACATACTGGCCCTCCGGGCTACTCTTTTAGCTTCTTCTTGCTCTTTGGGAAGCTCTCTAGTTTGGACAAAATGGACTATGTGCCGCGCCCAAGTTGGAGCCCGAGGCTCGGAAACAAGGACTAGCGGCACCTCCTCATTCATGGGAGCGCACTCCTCGACCATGGGGACCGGTGGTCTGGCGGGAGGGTGCAACTCAGCGGCTAAAGGGGAGTTGTTTCCGCCAAGATTTATGCCGGAAGCCTCAGGAGGTTCTACCAGGAGAGGCTTGCCGGAATCTAGTTTCCTCCTCTTTCTAGCCATTGTTTCCGGAGATACGGAGGGCCGAGTTAGATGGAGAACAAAAGTTCCTTGTTCCACAGGGAGTATTTGCGCAGCGCACTTTGACAGATGATCAGCAATGCTATTCTCCGCATGGGGTACATGCTATGTTTGTAATCTGTCAAAGCGCTACTCCAACTTTCTCACTTCCTCAACATATGCCTCCATTAATGGACTTTGGTAATACTTGTTTACTTGTCTCACCACATGTTTTGAGTCTTCGTGGATCATCAGCTTCTTGATCCCCAGTTTTGTTGCAATCCTGAGACCGGCAAGGAGCCCTTCGTACTTTGCAGTATGGTTGGTAGCCTTCTCCCGGGAAAATGCATTTGGACGACATACTTAAGGTGTTCCCCAGTGGGAGCAACAAAAAGAACATCAGCCCCTACACCTTGTAGGGAGAAGGTACCATCGAAATACATAATCCATTCTTGGGGCGCTTCACTGTCTCCAACACTTCTTCATCAGGGGTTGGTGTCCATTCTGCAATAAATTCTGTCAGTGCTCTGCTCTAAATAGTTCAGGTACTTTCGAACTTCAAACCAAAGCTGGATAATTCCAAGGCCCACTCCACTATCCTGCCGGTGGCCTCGGGGTTTCTGAGTATTCGTTGCAAAGTAAAGAGGGAGACAACCGTGATCTCGTGGGCTTGGAAGTAGTGGCACAGTTTCCTTGAGGGCATGATGAGGCCAAAAATCAACTTTTGAACGCCAGAGTATCCTACCTCTTGAGCATGCGTTGGTTTTCCCTTGAAGAGGAAAGGGTGATGCAGCAAAGTAGCGTAAGTATTTCCCTCAGTTTTTGAGAACCAAGGTATCAATCCAATAGGATACTACACGCAAGTCACCTAGTACCTGCACAAACAAACAAGAACCTCGCAACCAACTCAATAAAGGGGTTGTCAATCCCTTCACGCTCACTTACGAAAGTGACATCTGATAGAGATAATAAGATAAATATTTTCAGTATTTTTGTTGTATAGATTGAAAATTAAAGACTCCAAAATATATAGTAAACTAGAATTGTAGATCAGAAACTTATATGATGTAAAGTAGACCCGGGGGCCATAGGTTTCACTAGTGGCTTCTCTCAAGATAGCATATATTACGGTGGGTGAACAAATTACTGCCGAGCAATTGATAGAAAATTGCATCGTTATGATGATATCTACGCATGATCATGAACATAGGCATCACGTCCGTGTCAAGTCGACCGAAACGATTCTGCATCTACTACTACTACTCCACACATCGACCGCTATCCAGCATGCATCTAGACTATTAAGTTCAAAAGAACAAAGTAACACATTAGGCAAGATGACATGATGTAGAGGGACAAACTCAAGCAATATGATATAAACCCCATCTTTTTATCCTTGATGGCAAAAATACAATACGTGCCTTGCTGCCCCTACTGTCACTAGGAAAGGACATCGCAAGATTGAACCCAAAGCTAAGCACTTCTCCCATTGCAAGAAAGATCAATCTAGTAGGCCATACCAAACTGATAATTCCGAGAGACTTGTAAAGATATCAAATCATGCATATAAGAATTCAGAGAAGATTAAAATATTGTTCATAGATAATCTTAATGATAAACCCACAATTCATCGGAACTCGGAAAACACACCGCAAAAAGTATTACATCGAATAGATCTCCAAGAACATCAAGGAGAACTTTGTATTGAGATCCAAAGAGAGAGAAGAAGCCATCTAGCTAATAAATATGGACCCGAAGGTCTGTGGTAAACTACTCACACATCATCGGAGACGCTATGGTGTTGATGTAGAAGCCCTCCGCTATCGAATCCCCCTCTGGCAGATCACCAAAAAAGGTCCCCACATGGGATCTCACGGGTACAGAAGGTTCCGACGGTGGAAAAGTGGTTTCGTGGCTTCCTCTTATGTTTTCAGGGTATAAGAGTATATAGAGGCAAAAGAAGTAGGTCAGTGGAGCTGCGAGGGGCCCACGAGGGTGGGGGCGCGCCTGGCCCCCTTGGGCGCGCGGCCCTACCTCTTGGCCGCCTCGCTGCTTCCTTGACGTCCACTCCAATTCTCCTGGATTGCATTTGTTCCTAAAAAGATCCTCGCGAAGGTTTCATTCCGTTTGGATTCCGTTTGATATTCCTTTTCTCCAACACTGAAATAGGCAAAAAACAGCAATTTGCACTGGGCCTTCGGTTAATAGGTTAGTCCCAAAAACAAAACAATATACAAGTGTATAATTGTAACACCCCGGATGTAACTTTCCCAATTTGTACTCCAACTCTTGCCGTTTCCGGCGTTAAGTTATATTTATTTCCTCGGGTTCGGGTCTTTGTCTCCGTGTGTTGTTATCGTTGTTATGCATCTCATATCATGTCATCATGTGCATTGCATTTGCATACGTGTTCGCCTCATGCATTCGAGCATTTTCCCCGTTGTCCGTTTTGCATTCCGGCGTTTCGTTCTCCTCCGGTGGTCATTTCTACCTTTCTTTCGTGAGTGGGGATTAAACATTTCCAGATTGGACCGAGACTTGCCAAGCGTCCTTGGTTTACTACCGGTAGACCGCCTGTCAAGTTTCGTACCATTTGGACTTCGTTTGATACTCCAACGGTTAACCGAGGGACCGAAAAGGCCTCGTGTGTGTTGCAGCCCAACACCCCTCCAATTTGGCCCAAAACCCACCTAAGCCTTCTCCATCATCTAGAGCGTTCAATCACGATCGCGTGCCGAAAACCGCACCTCTTTTGGACTCTCCTAGCTCCCTCTATGCCTATTTAAACCTCCCCCGAATTCCGGATCTTCTTCTCCCCCCGAAAACCCTAAAAATCCCCTCGCGCGCACTGGACATGTCCGGCCGCGCCGGACAAAGTCGCCGCCGCCGCCCGCGGCCTCTAGCAGTGCGCCACGTGGCGCCACCCGGACCACATCCCCGCCGGGCCCGGGAAGCCCAAGGCCGGCCCTCGCGAGCCCGCGAGCCGAGCCGCCTCGCCCGCGCCCTTCTCCCCACGGCATCGCGCCCGCGCCCGCCGAACTCCCTCCGCCGCCCGCCGAA
>NC_057809.1:369556650-369574793 GCF_018294505.1 Triticum aestivum | reverse complement strand
CCTCCGCCACCCGAGCCGCTCCGGTGGCCGCTGCCCTGCCGCAGCCGCCCGCGCCGGCCACGGAGGACGCCGGCAAGCTCCACCATCGCCGCGCCGCCCATGTCCTCGCCTTCTCCTCGCCGGCCCGGCCCCGACGAGCTCGCCGGTGAACAGTACCTCGCCGGACTCCTCGGTTCGCGTGCTGGATCTGGATCTGGAAATTCGGAGGTTGACTTTTTCTCAGAAACCCTAGCCCAAGTGCTAATGTTCGTAGCTCCGTAACTTTGCATCTGTAGCTCCGATTCATGCATATAGCATATCAAAATGTTCATCTCAGAGAGTACATCATTTCATTCCACTGCATCATTTTCATTTGAGTTCATCTTGATGCCCGAAATGCGGTTAGAAGAGGGCTACTTGAGATAATTGTCAGATCTGCTGTCCCATTTAGGTTTTTGTCATTTTTGCCATGATTAATGTGTGCATGCTATGCCCATGAGTTCTACATATGTTTTGTTAAGAGTTTTGTCATCTCTCCAGAGGTGCAACCCATGTATTTTTAGGATGTGTGTGGTGACTAGTGCAAGCTTGCAAAGTGGTGCACTTGGTAAATCTGTTTTTCAGAGACTTAGTATTTTCACCAAGTCCTGGATCTGTTTATCTCATGATGCCATATGTTCATGTTGTTTCCAAGTGATTCGTGCCTCTTTTGAGGATGATCAGTAAGGATGTTTTGTTAATATTGTAGTTCTCTATCCATCCATGTCTTTGTTTTCAATTATGGAGCACCCTAGCTTGAGTCAATCGAGCTCTACTTTTGCTACTTTGTGAATCTGGGCAGATTGTCAACTTGTTTGCAATTTTGCCGATGATGTTGTAGTTGACCCGTGCATGCTATGCTATTGTTGTTGACATGTCTAGATTGAATTTTGTGCCTTCTTGATGGATGTATGCTTGTCTTGCCATGACTTGCACCGTAGTGAGTGCATCGAGCTCGTAAACATGCCTACTTGAGTTATGTTTCAGCATGTGCCAGTTTTCACAAAGTCTGAAAACTGATTATGTTTTTGCTATGTTCACATGCTTGCAATTGTATTTTCTGATCCCTTTTGGCTCAAGGTCACTAAGGGACTTTTGTTAAGCTCTTTGAGTAGCTCCATGTCATTCTTTACTTTGCCATGTTCAGATCCTATAGCATGTAGTTTTGTTGCTCCAAAGAGTGCTACCTGATCTGAAATTCCAGACAAGTGTTAATTTCACTAAGTCTGAGATCTGTTTGTCATATGCATTTTTGCCATGCTTGTTTGAACCTGTTACTGGATGATTTGGCCGTAGCTCAGTGCTAGACTTTTGTTAAGCATCATGAATGCATACCTGCCGTGTATTTTGTTGTCATGTTTGGGCGCTGTAACATGTTCATCTCATTGCATTTAGATGGCTACTTGCTGTAAATCGCAGACCGGTGCCATATTTGAATCGCTTGCCATTTCGAAACCGTAACTCCGATTCCGGCATTCTTTATATCGTTTTCAAGCGATTTCATCTCATCTTTCCAGTGGCACACTTGGAATTCCAAGTTGAGGCCGGGATCATGCATTTCCTGTCATATCTTGCATTTTGCATCCCGCATCACATCCCGCATAGCATATCATCTTTGCATCGTGTTGTTTGAGTTTGCTCGTGGTTGATTGTATCCTTGTTGCTTGTTTGTCTTGTTTGGGTAGAGCCGGGAGATGAGTTCGCTAACGAGGAGCCCGTTGAGTTTGCTTTCGAGGATCCAGTCAACTCTGACAACTGTGCAGGCAAGATGATCATACCCTCGAAATCACTACTATCTTTGCTATGCTAGTTTGCTCGCCTTTTTGCTATGCCATTGCTACGATTCCTACCACTTGCTTTCAAGCCTCCCAAATTGCCATGTCAAACCTCTAACCCACCATGTCCTAGCAAACCGTTGATTGGCTATGTTACCGCTTTGCTCAGCCCCTCTTATAGCGTTGCTAGTTGCAG
This sequence comes from Triticum aestivum, assembly GCF_018294505.1. NCBI lineage: Eukaryota > Viridiplantae > Streptophyta > Magnoliopsida > Poales > Poaceae > Triticum > Triticum aestivum. Next base: position 369,572,804 of record NC_057809.1, on the reverse strand, counting down.
GTGAAGATTGGAGGCCGTTCCCTGTTGGAACATTTATTTACTTGTTGGGATATCATTATATTATCTTGTTATCTTAATGCATCTATATACTTGGTAAAGGGTGGAAGGCTCAGCCTCTCGCCTAGTGTTTTGTTCCACTCTTGCCGCCCTAGTTTCCATCATATCGGTGTTATGTTCTCGGATTTTGCGTTCCTTACGCGGTTGGGTTATAATGGGAACCCCTTGATAGTTCACCTTGATTAAAGCTTTTCCAGTAATGACCAACCTTGGTTTTACCATTCACCACCTAGCCTCTTTTTCCCTTGGGTTACCGGAGCCCGAGGGTCATCTTATTTTAAACCCCCCCGGGCCAGTGCTCCTCTGAGTGTTGGTCCGAACTGAGCTGCCTGCGGGGCCACCTCGGGGAAACTTGAGGGTTGGTTTTACTTGTAGCTAGTCTCATCTGAGTGTGCCCTGAGAAAGAGATATGTGCAGCTCCTATCGGGATTTGTCGGCACATTCGGGCAGTGTTGCTGGTCTTGTTTTAACCTGTCGAAGTGTCTTGAATTACTGAGATACCGAGTCTGATCGGAACGTCTTGGGAGGAGGTCTATTGCTTCGTTGACCGTGAGAGCTTGTCATGGGCTAAGTTGGGACTCCCCTGCAAGGATTTGAACTTTCGAAAGCCGTGCCCGCGGCTATGGGCAGATGGGAATTTGTTAATGTCTGGTTGTAGATAACTTGAACCTTAACTTAATTAAAATGAATCAACTGAGTATGTTACCGTGATGGCCTCTTCTCGGCGGAGTCCGGGAAGTGGACACGGTGTTGGAGTAATGTTTGCGCAGGTTGTTCTCTAGTTTCTCGCTCGCGCTTTGCCTCCTTTTCTCGCTCTCTTTTGCGAATAAGTTAGCCACCATATTTGCTAGTCGCTTGCTGCGGCTCCACTTATATTTACCTTGCCTCACCTATAAGCTTAAATAGTCTTGATCGCGAGGGTCCGAGATTGCTGAGTCCCTGTGGCTCACAGATTACTATTACACCAGATGCAGGGCCTGATGATTCCGCTCTAGGAGACGCGCTTGAGCTCAAGTGGGAGTTCGACGAGGACTCTCAATGTTACTATGTTTCCTTTCCTGATGATCAGTAGTGGTGCCCAGTTGGGGGTGAAGGGGACCGTGTCGCATGTTGGGTTATCTTTTATTTTGGCGCTGTAGTCGGGCCATGAGTGTTTGGATGATGTAATGTTATTTATGTACTTGATTGACGTGGCGAGTGTAAGCCAACTATGTTATCTCCCCTTTATGATTTATATTACATGGGATGTTGTGAAGATTGCCTAACTTGCGACATATGCCTTCAATGCGATTATGCCTCTAAGTCGTGCCTCGACACGTGGGAGCTATAGTCGCATCGAGGGTGTTACAATAATAAAGCCCATAAACATCCCAAACAGATAATATAATAGCATGGAACAATCACAAATTATAGATACGTTTGAGACGTATCAAGCATTCCCAAGCTTAATTCCTCTTTATTGTATTTCAATGTATTTTTGATGTGGAATGCTACCTAACATCATTTTCAATGTATTTCTCTTTATTGCGCCATGAATGTTTAGATCCAAAAGATTCTAAACAGAAGTTTAATATTGACATAAAAATAATAATACTTCAAGCATGCTAACCAAGCAATCATGTCTTATCAAAATAACGTAGTCAAAGAAAGCTTATCCCTACAAAATCATATAGTTTGGCCATGCTTCATTTTCGTCACACAAAATTCTCCCATCATGCACAACCCCAATGACAAGCCAAGCAATTGTTTCATACTTTAGCCTTTTCAAACTTTTTCAACTTTCACGCAATATATGAGTGCGAGCCATGTATATAGCACTATGGGTGGAATAGAATATGATGATGGAGGTTGTGTGAGAAGACAGAAAGGGAGAAAGTCTTACATTGACGCGACTAATGAATGTGCTATGGAGATGCCCATCAATTGATGTCAATGCAAGGAGTAGGGATTACCATGCAATGGATGCACTAGAGCTATAACTATATGAAAGATCAACAAAAGAAACTAAGTTGGTGTGCATCCAACTTGCTTGCTCATGAAGACCTAGGGCATTTTGAGGAAGCCCATTGTTGGAATATACAAGCCAAGTTCTATAATGAAAAATCCCCACTAGTATATGAAAGTGACAACATAAGAGACTCTCTATCATGAAGATCATGGTGCTACTTTGAAGCACATGTGTGGAAAAAGGATAGTAACATTGCCCCTTCTCTATTTTTCTCTCTTTTTTGGCCTCTCTTTTTTATGGCCTTTCACTCTTTTTTTCAAAGAACTTTCCTCACATGGGACAATGCTCTAATAATGAAAATCATCACACTTATATTTACTTTACAACTCAAGAATTACAACTTGATACTTAGAATAAAATATGACTCTATGTGAATGCCTCCGCCGTTGTACTAGGATATGCAATGAATCAAGAGTGACATGTATGAAAGAATTATGAAGGTGGCTTTGCCACAAATACGATGTTAACTACATGATCATGCAAGGCAATATGACAATGATGGAGCGTGTCATAATAAACAAAACGGTGGAAAGTTGCATGGAAATATATCTTAGAATGGCTATGGGAATGCCATAGTAGGTAGGTATGGTGGCTGTTTTGAGGAAGATATAAGGAGGCTTATGTGCGATAGAGCGTATCATATCACGGAGTTTGGATGCACCGATGAAGTTTGCACCAACTCTCGAGGTGAGAAAGGGCAATGCATGGTACCGAAGAGGCTAGCAATGATGGAAGGGTGAGAGTGCGTATAATCCATGGACTCAACATTAGTCATAAAGAACTCATATACTTATTGCAAAAATCTACAAGTCATCAAAACCAAGCACTACGCGCATGCTCCTAGGGGGATAGATTGGTAGGAAAAGGCCATCGCTCCTCCCCGACCGCCACTCATAAGGAAAGCAATCAAAGAACACCCCATGCTTCAAATTTGTCACACAACTTTTACCATACGTGCATGCTACGGGACTTGCCAACTTCAACACAAGTATTTCTCAATTCCATAATTAATCAACTAGCACAACTCTAATATTACCACCTTTATATCTCAAAACAACTATCAAGAATCAAACTTCTCATAACATTTAATGCACTCTATATGAAAGTTTTTATTATACCCATCTTGGATGCCTATCATATTAGGACTAATTTCATAACCAAAGCAAATTGCCATGCTGTTCTAAAAGACTCTCAAAATAATATAAGTGAAGCATAAAAGATCAACAATTTCTATAAAATAGAACCACCACCATGCTCTAAAAAGATATAAGTGAAGCACTAGAGCAAAATTATCTAGCTCAAAAGATATAAGTGAAGCACATAGAGTATTCTAATAAATTCTGATTCATGTTTGTCTCTACCAAAAGGTGTGTACAGCAAGGATGATTGTGGTAACTAGAAAGCAAAGTCTCAAATCATAGAAGATGCTCCAAGCAAAACACATATCATGTGGTGAATAAAAATATAGCCTCAAATAAAGTTACCAATAGATGAAGACGAAAGAGGGGATGCCTTCCGGGGCATCCCCAAGCTTAGCATTTTGGTTGTCTTTGAATTTTACATTGGGGTTCCTTGGACATCCCCAAGCTTAGTCTCTTGCCACTCCTTGTTCCTAAATTCATTAAATATTTACCCAAAAACATGAAAACTTCACAACACAAAACTCAACAGAAAATCTCATGAGCTCCGTTAGTATAAGAAAACAAACCACCACTTTAAGGTACTGTAATAAACTCATTATTTATTTATATTGGTGTTAAACCTACTGTATTCCTATTTCTCTATGGTTCATACCCCTCGGATACTAGCCATAGATTCATCAAAAAGAGCAAACAACACACGAAAAACAGAATCTGTCAAACACAGAACAGTCTGTAGTAATATATAGGTTTCGATTACTTCTGTAATTCCAAAAATCCTAAAAAATTAGGACATCCTAAATAATTTGTATATTGATATACTGCAGTTGGAATAAATATTTTATCGCTCTCTGTTTAAAAATGAAAATTATTCTCGTGAGCGCATACTTTCTGTTTTTTTAGCAAGATCAAATAACAATCATCCAAGAAGATCCTAAAGGCTTTACTTAGAACAAACACGAATTAAAACATAAAAACACAATCATACCAGAGGATAGATGATTTATTTATTACTAAACAGGAACAAAATTCAAGGAACAAAAATAAAATTGGGTTGCCTCCCAACAAGCGCTATCGTTTAACGCCCCTAGCTAGGCACTGATAATTTCAATGATGCTCACATGAAAGATAAGAATTGAAGCACAAAGAGAGCATCACGAAACACGTGACAAACACATCTAAGTCTAATATACTTCCGATGCATAGGCATCTTATATGCAAACAAATTATCATATCAAGCAAAAACTAGCATATGCAAGGAAGCGAAAGAAACAATAGCAATCACAACATAGCGAGAGGTAGTTTAGTAACATGGAAATTTCTACAATCATATTTTCCTCTTTCATAATAATTACATGTGGGATCATAAGCAAATTCAACAAAATAACTATCACATAACATATTTTCAACACGATCCACATGCATGCAAAGTTGACACTCTTCCAAAATAGTGGGATTAATATTAACTAAATTCATGACCTCTCCAAACCCACTTTTATCGAAAATTGCATAAGATTGAACATTCTCCAAATATGTGGGATCTAAAGTTGACACTCTTCCAAACCCACTTTCAATATTATTGCAAACATTATTATCAATCTCATATTCATCATGAGGCTTAAATAAATTTTCAAGATCATAAGAAGAATCACCCCAATCATGATCATTGCAACAAGTAGAGGACATAGCAAAACTAGCTTCCCCAAGCTTAGGGTTTTGCATATTATTAGCACAATTTACTAATAAATAAATCATCTATCCTATGTTATGATTGTGTTTTTTTGTTTTAATTAGTGTTTGTGCCAAGTGAAGCCTTTAGGATCTTCTTGAATGATTGTTATTTGTTCTTGCTGAAAAAAACAGAAAGTATGTGCTCACGAGAATAATTTTAATTTTTAACCAGAGAGCGATAAAATACTTATTGAAACTGTAGTGGATCTATATAAAAATTATTTAGGATGTCCTAATTTTTCAGGATTTTTGGAGTTACATAAGTATTCGAAACCTACAGATTACTACAGACTGTTCTGTTTTTGACAGATTCTGTTCTTCGTGTGTTGTTTGCTTATTTTGATGAATCTATGGCTAGTATCGGGGGTATGAACCATAGACAAGTTGGAATACAATAGGTTTAACACCAATATAAATAAAGAATGAGTTTATTATAGTACCTTAAAGTGGTGGTTTGTCTACTTATACTAACGAAGCTCATGAGATTTTCTGTTGAGTTTTGTGTTGTGAAGTTTTCAAGTTTTTGGGTAAAGATTTGATGGATTTCACAACAAGGAGTGGCAAGAGACTAATATTGGGGATTCCCAAGGCACCCCAAGGTAAAATTCAAGGACAACCAAAAGCCTAATCTTGGGGATGCCCCGGAAGGCATCCCCTCTTTCGTCTTCATCTATCGGTAACTTTACTTGAGGCTATATTTTTATTCACCACATGATATGTGTTTTGCTTGGAGCGTATTGTATGATTTGAGTATTTGCTTTTTAGTTTACCACAATCATCATGGATGTACACACCTTTTGGGAGAGACACACATGAATCGGAATTTATTAGAATACTCTATGGGCTTCACTTATATCTTTTGAGCTAGATAATTTTGCTCTAGTGCTGCACTTATATCTTTTTAGAGCACGGTGGTGGTTTTATTTTATAGAAATTATTGATCTCTTGTGCTTCACTTATATTATTTTGAGAGTCTTTTAGAATAGCATGGCAATTTGCTTTGGTTATGAAATTAGTCCTAATATGATAGACATCCGGGATGGTATAATAAAAGCTTTCATATAGATTGCATTAAATGTTATGGGAAGTTTGATTCTTCATAGTTGTTTTGATATATAAAGGTTGTAATATTAAAGTTGTGCTTGTTGAGAAATTATGGAATTGAGAAATACTTGTGTTGAAGTTGGCAAGTCCCATAGCATGCACGGATGGTAAATGTTGTGTGACAAATTTGAAGCATCAGGTGTTCTTTGATTGCTTTCCTTATGAGTGGCGGTCGGGGACGAGCGATAGTCTTTTCCTACCAATCTATTCCTCTAGGAGTATGTGCGTGCTTCTTGGTTTTGATGAGTTGTAGATTTTTTCAATAAGTATATGAGTTCTTTATGACTAATGTTGAGTCCATGGATTATACGCACTCTCACCCTTCCATCATTGCTAGCCTCTTCGGTACCGTGCATTGCCCTTTCTCACCTAGAGAGTTGGTACAAATTTCGCCGGTGCATCGAAACCCCGTGATACGATACCCTCTATCACACATAAGCCTCCTTATATCTTCCTCAAAACAGCCACCATACGTACCTATTATGGCATTTCCATAGCCATTCCGAGATATATTGCCATGCAACTTTCCACCGTTCTGTTTATTATGACACACTCCATCATTGTCATATTGCCATGCATGATCATGTAGTTGACATCGTATTTGTGGCAAAGCCACCTTCATAATTATTTCATACATGTCACTCTTGATACATTACATATCCCGGTACACGGCCGGAGGCATTCACATAGAGTCATAATTTGTTCTAAGTATCGAGTAGTAATTCTTGAGTTGTAAAGTAAATATAAGTGTGATGATTTTCATTATTAGAGCATTGTCCCATGTGAGTAAAGTTCTTCGAAAAAAGGGAAAAGGGGAGAAAGGCCATAAAAAAGAGGCCCAAAGAAAGAGAGAAAAAGAGAGAAGGGCAATGTTACTATCCTTTTTCCACATATGTGCTTCAAAGTAGCACCATGATCTTCATGATATAGAGTCTCTTATATTGTTACTTTCATGTACTAGTGGGAATTTTTCATTATAAAGCTTGGCTTGTATATTCCAACAATGGGCTTCCTTAAATGCCCTAGGTCTTCGTGAGCAAGCAAGTTGGATGCAGACCCACTTAGTTTGTTTTGTTGAGCTTTCATATATTCATAGCTCTAATGCATCCGTTGCATGGAAATCCCTACTCCTTGCATTGACATCAATTGATGGGCATCTCCATAGCCCGTTGATTAGCCGCGTCAATGTCAGACTTTCTCCCTTTTGTCTTCTCACACAACCTCCATCATCATATTCTATTCCACCCATAGTGCTATATCCATGGCTCGCGCTCATATATTGCGTGAAAGTTGAAAGAGTTTGAAAAGACTAAAGTATGAAACAATTGCTTGGCTTGTAATTGGGGTTGTGCATGATGGGAGCATTTTGTGTGACGAAAATGAAGCATGGCAAAACTATATGATTTTGTAGGGATGAACTTTCTTTGGCTATGTTATTTTGATAAGACATGATTGCTAGGTTAGCATTACTTGAAGTATTATTATTATTTTTATGTCAATATTAAAATTCTGTCTAGAATCTTTTGGATCTAAACATTCATGCCACAATAAAGAGAAATACATTGAAAATTATGTTAGGTAGCATTCCACATCAAAAATTCTGTTTTTTATCATTTACCTACTCGAGGACGAGCATGAATTAAGCTTGGGATGCTTGATACGTCTCCAATGTCTCTATAACTTTTTATTGTTGCATGCTATTATATTATCTGTTTTGGCTATTTACGGGCTTTATTATACACTTTTATATTATTTTTGGGACAAACCTATTAACCGAAAGCCCAATACAAATTGCTTTTTTTTTTTGCCTATTTTGGTGTTTCGCAGAAAAGGAATACAAAACGGAATGGAACCTTCGCGAGGATCTTTTTTGGAACAAACGTGATCCAGGAGACTTGGAGTGGACGTCAAGGAAGCAGCAAGGCGGCCACGAGGTAGGGAGGAGCGCCCAGGGGGGCCAGGCGCGCCACCCATCCTTGTGGGCCCCTCGCAGCTCCACCAACCTACTTCTTTCGCCTATGTATACTCTTATATCATAAAAACATTCAGGAGAGCCACGAAACCACTTTTCCACCGCCGCAACATTCTGTACCCGTGAGATCCCATTTGGGGACCTTTTTCGGCGATCTGCCAGAGGGGGAATCGATCATGAAGGGCTTCTACATCAACACCATAGCCTCTCCGATGATGTGTGAGTAGTTTATCACAGACCTTTGGGTCCATAGTTATTAGCTAGATGGCTTCTTCTCTCTCTTTGGATGTCAATACAAAGCTTTTTCGATGTTCTTGGAGATCTATTCGATGTAATTCTTTTTGCGGTGTGTTTGACGAGATCCGATGAATTGTGGGTTTATGATAAAGATTTTCTATGAACAATATTTGGTTCTCCTTCGAATTCTTATATGCATGATTTGATATCTTTACAAGTCTCTTCGATATATCATTTTGGTTTGGCCTACTAGATTGATCTTTCTTGCAATGGGAGAAGTGCTTAGCTTTGGGTTCAATCTTGCGGTGCTCGATCCCAATGACAGAAAGGGAACCGACACATATAGTATTGTTGCCATCGATGATAAAAAGATGGGGTTTATATAATATTGCTTGAGTTTATCCCTCTACATCATGTCATCTTGCCTAATGCGTTACTCTATTCTTATGAACTTAATAATCTAGATGCATGCTGGATAGCGGTCGATGTGTGGAGTAATAGTAGCAGATGCAGAATTGTTTCGGTCTACTTGACATGGACATGATTCCTATGTTCATGATCATGCCTAGATATCATCATAACTATACGCTTTTCTATCAATTGCTCGGCAGTAATTTTTCAGCCACTGTAATATATGCTATCTTGAGAGAAGCCACTACTGAAACCTATGTCCCCCGGGTCTACTGTACGTCACATAAGTTTGTGATCTACAATTCTACTTTACTATTTATTTTGCAATCTTTACTTTTCAATCTATACAAAAAATACCAAAAATATTTAACTTATTATCTCTATCAGATCTCGCTTTAGTAAGTGACCGTGAAGGGATTGACAACCCCTTTATCGCGTTGGTTGCGAGGTTCTTGTTTGTTTGTGCAGGTACTAGGTGACTTGCGTGTAGTCTCCTACTGGATTGATACCTTGGTTCTAAAAAACTAAGGTAAATACTTACACTACTTTGCTGCATCACCCTTTCCTCTTCAAGGGAAAACCAACGCATGCTCAAGAGGTAGCAAAGCCATCTAGCTAATAACTATGGACCCGAAGGTCTATGGTAAACTACTCACACATCATCGGAGAGGCTATGGTGTTGATGTAGAAGCCCTCCGTGATCGAATCCCCCTCCGGCAGGTCGCCGGAAAAGGTCCCTAGATGGGATCTCATTGGTACAGAAGGTTGCGGCGGTGGAAAAGTGGTTTTCGTGTCTTCCTCTAATGTTTTCAGGGTATAAGAGTTTATATAGGCGAAAGAAGTAGGTCGGTGGAGCTGTGGGGGGCCCACGAGGGTGGGGGCGCGCCTGGCCCCTTGGGTGCGCCGCCCTACCTCGTGGCCGCCTCGCTGCTTCCATGACGTCCACTCCAAGTCTCCTGGATTTCGTTTGTTCCAAAAAAGATCGCCGCGAAGGTTTCATTCCGTTTGATATTCCTTTTCCGCGAAACACTGAAATAGGCAAAAAACATCAATTTGCACTGGGCCTTCGGTTAATAGGTTAGTCCCCAAAATAATATAAAAGTGTATAATAAAGCCCATAAACATCCCAAACAGATGATACAATAGCATGGAATAGTCAAAAATTATAGATACGTTGGAGACATATCAGAGTACCTTGACCTAGCCCCCTGCAACAGGGAGCTGACTAACTACACTGGGTGCTGCACCACTTTCTCCCATGCTATGACATTGGGACTGTCTCTGCTACCTTGCTCTCCTTTGTCTTGAACTGCATCTGACCTTGCCAGGACGTGTTCGATTTCCTCTACACAGGGGACAATGGTTGTGGGTGCCGCTTCATCTACTTCCCGTTGTGCCACCAGTGCTGCACTAACCACTTGATTAGTTGCCGCTAAGTATAGCAGTGTAACGCCCTCGATGCGGCTATATCTCCCACGTGTCGAAGCACGACTTGGAGGCATAATCGCATTGAAAGCAATGTCGCAATAGAGGTAATCTTCACACAACCCATGTAATACATAAGGGAAAGAGACATAGTTGGCTTACAATCGCCACTTCACACAATTACAAGAATATAGCATTACATCATCCAAATACACTCATGGTCCGACTACGGAACCAAAATAAAAGAAGAACCCCAAAAGCGACAAAGTCCCCGATCGACCCCAACTGGGCTCCACTACTGATCAACTAGAACGAAGCAAGACAAAGGACAAGATCTTCAACGAGCTCCTCCTGAGCTTGGTTGCGTCATCTCCACGGACTCAACGGCACCTGCAAACTGGTTTTGAAAGTATCTGTGAGCCACGGGGACTTAGCAATCTCGCACCCTCGCGATCAAGACTATTTAAGCTTATGGGTAAGGTAAAAGGGATGAGGTGGAGCTGCAGCAAGCGACTAGCATATATGGTGGCTAACATATGCAAATGAGAGCGAGAAGAGAAGGCAAAGCACGTTCGAACAACTATGATCAAGAAGTGATCCTAGAACAACCTACGTCAAGCATAACTCCAACAACCGTGTTCACTTCCCGGACTCCGCCGAGAAGAGACCATCACGGTTACACATGCGGTTGATACATTTTAATTAAGGTCAACTTTAGGTTTTCTACAACCGGACTTTAACAAATTCCCATCTGCCCATAACCGCGGGCACGACTTTCAAAAGTTCAAATCCCTGCAGGGGTGTCCCAACTTAGCCCATCACAAGCTCTCACAGTCAACGAAGGAATAGACCTCCTCCCGAGACATTCCGATCAGACTCGGTATCCCGGTCCTACAAGACATTTCGACAGGGTAAAACTAAACCAACAACACCGCCCGAATGTGCCGACAAATCCCGATAGGAGCTGCACATATCTCTTTCTCAGGGCACACTCAGATTGTCTTAGGTATGGGTAGGCCAGCCCAGAGTTGCCCCTGGTGGCCACCGGCAGCTGACAGGTGGACCAACACTGAGAGGAGCACTGGCCCCGGGGGGGGGGGTAAAATAATCATGACCCTTGAGTCCGCGAAACCCAAGGGAAAAAGAGGCTAGGTGGCGAATGGTAAAACTAATGTTGGGCATTGCTGGAAGAGCTTTACTTAAGGCGAACTGTCGAGGGGTTCCCATTATTACCCAACCGCGTAAGGAACGCAAAATCCGGGAACATAACACCGATATGACGAAAACTAGGGCGGCAAGAGTGTAACAAAACACCAGGCATAAGACCAAGCCTTCCACCCTTTACCAAGTATATAGATGCATTAATTAAATAAGATATATTGTGATATCCCAACAAGTAAACATGTTCCAACAAGGAACAACATCTCCATGTTCCAACAAGGAACAAAACTTCAATCTTCACCTGCAACTAACAATGCTATAAGAGGGGCGGAGCCAAGCGGTAACATAGCCAAACAACGGTTTGCTAGGACAAGGTGGGTTAGAGGCTTGGCTTAACAATATAGGAGGCATGATAAGCAAGTGGTAGGTATCGCAGCATAGGCATAGCAAAAGAGCGAGCATCTAGCAAGCAAAGATAGAAGTGATTTCGAGGGTATGATCATCTTGCCTGAAATCCCGCAAGGAAGAAGAACGATACCATGAAGAATACAAATGGACGTAGATGAACGGGTCCTCACAAACGCGACGTTACCGGAACCAACCCGAAGAAGCAAACACCGGAAAAGAAGCACACAACATAGTAAACAACCAACTCATGAACATGGTATGATATGCGGGATGCGGTATGCGATGCATATACATGATTTGACAAGGAATGAATGAACCTGGCCTCAACTTGGAAATCCAAGTGTGCCACTGGAAAGATGAGATGAAATCGCTTGAAAACGATATAAAGAACGCCAGAATCGGAGTTACGGTTTGGAAATGGCAAGCAATTCAAATATGACACCGGTCTGTGATTTACAGTAAGTAGCCATCTAAATGCAACAAGATAAGCAATCTACATCACTCAAACAGGACAACAAAATACATGGCAGGGATGCATTCAAGATGCTTAACAAAAGATGAACACTGAGTTACGGCCAATTCATCCATTAACAGGTTCAAACAAGCATGGCAAAAATGCAAACGGTAAACGGATCTCAGACTTAGTGAAATTAACACAAGCCTGGAATTTCAGATCAGATAGCACTCTTCGGAGCATGAAAACTATAAGCTAAAGGACCTGAACATGGCAAAGTAAAGCATGGCATGGAACTACTCAAAGAGCTTAACAAAAGTCCCTTAGTGACCTTGAGCCAAAAGGGATCAGAAAATACAATTGCAAGCATGTGAACATGGCAAAAACATAATCAGTTCTCAGACTTAGTGAAAACTGGAACATGCTGAAAACAGATATCAAATAGGCATGTTTACGAGCTCGATGGACTCACTACGGAGCAAGTCATGACAAGCTAAGCATACACCCACCAAGAATACACAAAATGCAAGCTATACATGGCAAGAACAATAACATAGCATGCACGGATCAACTACAACATCATCGGCAAAATCGCTAACAAGTAGACAATCTGCCATGTGTCGAAGCACGACTTAGAGGCATAACCGCATTGAAAGCAATGTCGCAAGTGAGGTAATCTTCACACAACCCATGTAATACATAAGGGAAACGATACATAGTTGGCTTACAATTGCCACTTCACACAACTACATGAATAAAACATTACAACATCCAAATACAGTCAAGGTCCGACTACAGAACCAAAATAAAAGAAGAACCCCAAGTGCGACACGGTCCCCGATTGACCCCAACTGGGCTCCACTACCGATCAACTAGAATGAAACAACACAAAGGACAAGATCTTCATCGAGCTCCTCCTGAGCTTGGTTGCGTCATCTGCATGGACTCATCGGCACCTGCAAGCTGGTTTTGGAAGTATCTGTGAGTCACGGGGACTCAGCAATCTCGCACCCTCGCGATCAAGACTATTTAAGCTTATGGGTAAGGTAAAAGGTATGAGGTGGAGCTGCAGCAAGCGACTAGCATATATGGTGGCTAACATACGCAAATGATAGCGAGAAGAGAAGGCAAAGCACGTTCGAACAACTATGATCAAGAAGTGATCCTGGAACAACCTACGTCAAGCATAACTCCAACAACCGTGTTCACTTCCCGGACTCCGCCGGAAAGAGACCATCACAGTTACACACACGGTTGATGCATTTTAATTAAGGTCAACTTCAAGTTCTCTACAACCGGACATTAACTAATTCCCATCTGCCCATAACCGCGGGAACGGCTTTCGAAAATTCAAATCCCTGCAGGGGTGTCCCAACTTAGCCCATGACAAGCTCTCATGGTCAACGAAGGAATAGACCTCCTCCCGAGACATTCCAATCAGACTCGGTATCCCGATTCTTCAAGACATCCTCGACAATGGTAAAACAAATCCAGCAAAGCCACCCGATGCGCTGACATCCTGATGGGAGCTGCACATATCTCGTTCTCAGGGCAACACCGGATAGGTCAAGCTACGAGTAAAACCAGCCCTCAAGTTTCCCCGAGGTGGCCCCGCAGGCTGCCCATTCCGGACCAACACTTAGACAAGCACTGGCCCGGGGGGGGGGGGTTAAAATAAAGATGACCCTCGGGATGCGCGACCCCCAAGGGAAAAAGGCTAGGTGGCGAATGGTAAAACCAAGATTGGGCCTTGCTGGAGGAGTTTTATTCAAAGCTAACTGTCAAGGGGTTCCCATTATAACCCAACCGCGTAAGGAACGCAAAATCCGGGAACATAACACCGATATGACGGAAACTAGGGCGGCAAGAGTGGAACAAAACACCAGGCATAAGGCCGAGCCTTCCACCCTTTACCAAGTATATAAATACATTAATTAAATAAGATATAGTGTGATATCCCAACAAGTAAACATGTTCCAACAAGGAACAACATCTCCATGTTCCAACAAGGAACAAACTTCGATCTTCACCTGCAACTAACAACGCTATAAGAGGGGCTGAGCAAAGTGGTAACATAGCCAAACAACGGTTTGCTAGGACAAGGTGGGTTAGAGGCTTGGTTCAACAATATGGGAGGCATGAAAAGCAAGTAGTAGGTATCGCAGCATAGGCATAGCAAAAGAGCGAGCAACTAAGCAAGCAAAGATAGAAGTGATTTCGAGGGTATGATCATCTTGCCTAAAATCCCGCAAAGAAGAAGAACGAGTCCATGAAGAAGACAAACGGACGTAGACGAACGGGTCCTCACAAACGCGACGTTACCAGAACCAACCCGAAGAAGCAAACACCGGAAAAGAAGCACACAACATAGTAAACAACCAACACATGAATATGGTATGATATGCGGGATGCGGTATGCGATGCATATGCATGATTGGACAAGGAATGCATGAACCTGGCCTCAACTTGGAAAACCCACTGTGCCACTGGAAAGATGAGATGAAATCACTTGAAAACGATATAAAGAACGCCGGAATCGGAGCTACGGTTTGGAAATGGCAAGCAATGCAAATGTGACCACGGTCTGTGATTTACATCAAGTAGCCATCTAAATGCAACAAGATGAACATGCTACAGCACCCAAACATGGCATCAAAATACATGGCAGGGATCCATTCATGATGCTTAACAAAAGTCTAGCACTGAGCTACGGCCAATTCATCCATTAACAGGTTCAAACAAGCATGGCAAAAATGCATTTGGTAAACAGATTTCAGACTTAGTGAAATTAACACAAGCCTGGAATTTCAGATCAGATAGTACTCTTCAGAGCATGAAAACTATAAGCTACAGGACCTGAACATGGCAAAGTAAAGCATGGCATGGAGCTACCCAAAGAGCTTAACAAAAGTCCCTTAGTGACCTTGAGCCAAAAGGGATCAGAAAATACATTTGCAAGCATGTGAACATGGCAAACACATAATCAGTTTTCAGACTTAGTAAAAACTGGAGCATGCTGAAACAGATATCAAGTAGGCATGTTTACGAGCTCGATGCACTCACTACAGAGCAATTCATGGCAAACTAAGCATACACTCATCAAGAATACACTAAATACAAGCTAGACATGGCAAGAACAATAGCATAGCATGCACGAATCAACTACAACATCCACGCAAAATCGCTAACAAGTAGACAATCTGCCCAGATTCACGAAGTAGCAAAAGTAGAGCTCGATTGACTCAAGCTAGGGTGCTCCATAATTGCAAACGAAGGCATGGATGGATAGAGCACTACAAGATTAACAAAACATCCTTACTTATCATTCTAAAAAGAGGCACGGATCACTAGGAAACAACATGAACATATGGCATAATGAGATAAACAGACCAAGGACTTAGTGGAAATGCTAAGTCCCTGAAATCAGCATTACCAAGTGCACCACTTTGCAAGATTGTGCTAGTCACCACACACATCACAAAAATACATGGGTTGCACCTCTGGAAAGATGGCAAAATCCTTAACAAAACATATGTAGAGCTCAGGGGCATATCATGCACAGAATAATCATGGCAAAAATGACAAATATCTAAATGGAGGAGCAGATCTGACAAATAACTCAAGTAGCACTCTGCTAACAGCATTTCGGGCATCAAGATGAACTCAAATGAAAATGATGCAATTAGATGAAATGATGTACTCTCCGAGGCGAACATTTTGATATGTTATATGCATGAATCAGAGCTATGGATGCAAAGTTACGGCACGATGAACATGGCCATAAGAATCTGGGAATTTCGGGGGACTTAGTGAAATTTTACCTCCGCGAATGTCAACGCGGGACGGAGGGATCCGGGACGGAGCGGTGCAGATCTGAGACAGGACGTTTGGTTGGAGGGATGGGTGGATCTCATCCCGATTGGCGCGGGTGACGAGGACGACCGTGGAGGTCGTCGGAGTTGGGGAAGGTGGCCGGAGCGGTCGAATCCGGCGAGGACGGCGGGGCGGCGAGGCGATGCGGGCGCCGCCGGCGGTGCACACGGCGGG